>NC_035442.2:115751729-116051729 GCF_002127325.2 Helianthus annuus | reverse complement strand
TAATCTTCGCATATATGCCTAGAGGGCCGCGATACGAACTAATACGATACATGGTTTAATGAACGAACATAAGGCATACTATACTATTACGATTACTGAACTATCAACTGTGAACTCGCTCAACTAGTTGTTGACTCTCTGTTACATGCCTTGCAGGACCTTAGGTACTATGGAGCTTGCACGGGAGGCGCGGTCGTTGTGGGCATGGATTGTGAACGTTTGATAAACACTTTATGACATTACGTACTTTACTTATGTTGGGTTTTATTTATACGCTTCCGCTAAACAGTGATATTATACTTAAGTTTTGAACACCTTTCATATTGGTTGGTTTGAATGACATTCACTTATACTTATTATTTACATGTCAATATGATTGTTGGCTCGATCCTGGTCAGCCACGCCTCCGAGCGGTGATACTTCGCGTGTGGATTTTTGGGGGTGTGACAACTCTCTAAAATTTCTTCACCAAATGTCCTAAGTTCTTGTACGTTGTCTGCACTCATTGGGGGTGAAGGTTCTAGGACTGGGTTCGGAATCTGGGGTGCGGGTTCCTGGTATGGGGTGTAGGTGCCTGAAATGGGTAAGGATTCTCTAAAATCTCCCTAATGTATACATCGTTATCGAAATAGGGATCTAGAGGTTGTAACGCCCTCAACACGTTTTAACCGAAATCGCCACAGCGGAAATATGAGTCATAAAATTTCTTTTCTTGACAATCATACAACTTATTAATAAACCATTCGAATCAACTTGATTTAAATCTTATACATTATTCATACCTAATCAAGAAAATTACATTACAAATGGTTTCCAACATGTGATCACATCCCCGTACAATCCTTGATCTTAACTCGATCCTCGATCACTCGTCCGTCATGAATATCCGACTAACCTGCAGTCACCCGACATGTTAGTAATTGGTGACATCATATTCATTAGTATAAAGACAAAAAAAATATACATAACCACTTAGCAATCTATCATTTTATACAACTCCGATATAATATTCATTTGAGTTCATTCTTTACACCGAGCATCCAATCTTTGTAAGCCCAATACTTACGTATCTGCATTCCTGTTCCATTCTCAAGGCACACCATTAGTAACGTGACTATTCAAACATGTTAGAGCCATATATAAGCATATATACAAGATCCTTTCTTTCATGCACAACAAATCCTACTTCATGGATAAGTACCTACACATGTATGTTCATACACATTTCATACCTACATACATACATGCATACATACTTACGTACATACATACATACATACATACATACATACATACATACATACATACATACATACATACATACATGCATGCGTGCGTGCGTGCGTGCGTGCGTGCGTGCGTGCGTGCGTGCGTGCGTGCGTGCGTGCGTGCGTGCGTGCATGCATGCATGCATACATACATACATACATACATACATACATACATACATACATACATACATACTTTATTCCTTTGTGTACATTCAATCCCATTTAATACATACTTACATACTTTCATATATGTATACTAATACATTTATTTACATACACCCGAAAACATACATGCAAACATAAACATGTCTATACGTATATGCTTACATACTTACATATAGTTATACAATGCATATAACGTAGTTAGATAGCCTTCACACAAGTTTGGAGTTGAAGAATGCGAAAAATATGAAAGAACCAGCAATTGGCGCAAGAAGAAACCCATCTGGCGCAACCTTGTGCTAGTTCTGGTGTAATACAGAATACATCAGTCAGGGGCGCAACCTTGTGCCAGGGGGCGCAACCTTGCACCTGGTTCAGACCTGCAACTTTCAGCTTAACGAATTTTTACAATTTTGGTCATAACTTTCTCATTTTTTGTCCGTTTAACCTCCCGTTTCTTCCCACATGACCGTAAATTGGTCCTCTATCATAAGGACTCGAAATCTAACATCTGGATTAAGGAAATTTCTTAACCTATAAGCTTTCGGCTAAATATTCAATTACGAATTATTCGACCCGTTCATGTTTTTAATAAACAACTCCTATGTTTATGCCCAAAACTCACATGAATGTTATAACTATAAAACTTTTACATTATCCAGAGTGCCGTACATGGGGTTTATGAACCCGATTCCCGGTATACGTTAAACTTATTCATTTCAATCAATTTTACGTAATTGAACTTTATTAGCACAATTTCCTTACACAAAATTGTTCCCTTTAGTCATAAATCAAACCAAGTCTTTTTGCCCATTAACCCGTTTCCCCGCTTCTCGGTTCGTGCACTTAAAAGGAATTATACCCATTATCCGGTTACAATACCGTCGTCATAACTTATGCAAATCATACCCTAATTTAATAACCGTCATTTTGACCTGTTTGGTCCACTTAGCGGAAACCTCCACTTCTATATATCCAAACCTTTCTAGATTCCAATTTCATTCTTAATTAAACTAACACCCATCCATACTTTAATACACTAAGAAGTGATTCCGTAAAATCACTCACTTAATACTCTTTCTTGATATTATCATCAAAATCACGTTTCGACATATCTACTAACATTTTTCTTGCAATTAATCACTTTACTAATAAAGAGGGAGTCCGGGAAATTACTTACCTCGTGCGTCCAAATTTACAAATAGCTTCCGTTTTTACCTTCGACCCGTGGCGCTTCCATATTTGTGCTCATGTTGACATGACTCCTATCCGTACATGTCGTCACATTCATAACACGGTTAGCTTACATACATTCAATCGTTCGGCTTTCAAATCATGCAATATTTGACTTTCGTTAGTTTATTAGCGCATATATGGGATATGTATCATCATGCTTCATTACTACCATACACGGCACATAAATTAGTTAGTTCATAACGCATAAGTTCTTGCATACGAATTTTTACCTTCTAACTACAACCCTATACATAATCCATTCTCCTTTTAGATTACGCCATTAATTTACATAACAATTACATTCACGCATCATTTGCTTTCCATAACACATTTCACAAATTATTAACTTTACATTTTCCATATACAATGCAAGACTTCCTAATTAATTCAAAATTTACAAAATTAACCATTCAAGCATTTAATCGAACACTTGGTGTGCATACAATATTTTAAGCACTATGTACCTGTGCTTTATGCATAACCTACTCATTCACACCACACTTGATCAATTCAACCAATTTCAGTTAGCTTCTTAGCCTACATCAAGAACATCTACCAAAACTCTAATACTTATACATTCATCTTTCAATTTCTCATAAGTTTCATCATCTAAGAATTGCTAAAATCTTATCATGTAACTAGCACAAATGGGTTTTACTTCAATCCTTTGATATAATCAAATTCAAAGATAATTCACATTCTACATAATGATATTAACCCACATATAAACTCAAATTCATACAATTTTCATGGATTAATCAAAACCCACTTAACAAAAAGCATCAAAACCTAAAATTGAACTCACCTTATGATCAATACACTTAGATTAAATTGTATCTAGCCTCATGCATTCGATCTCTTCTCTAATTCAGCTTCAATTCTTGAGTTCTTGTATGGAATTGAAGGAGAAGGGTTTCCCTTAATCCTGCCCCTTTCTCGCGACCCACACACCTCACACACAATCACTGTGTTTTAATTTCCTTTCTTTTAATTATAAAATTTACACATTCAGCCCCTGAACAAGCTTTCATTGTCATTCTTGTATAATCCTTCTAAGTTTATAACTTCCTTCATATTTATTAAGAACTTAGCAAATTATTTAAAACATTTAACACCAAAATAATTTATTAAAAAATTGGGGTGTTACAGAGGGTCCAACCCTGGGTAGGCACCTAGGTTCGGCATGGGCATGTCTTCGTGTATCGGGTAACGTTGCACATAGTCCCTATTGTCGTCCCACCATGGGTCGTAATTTGGGTCTAAGAGATTTGGAGCCGGTACCCTAGGTATTTCTTCCAGGTTGAGGTTATGCATTTCTACTTGATTTTCAGGGTTTTCTATTTCCATTGGTTGGTTGGGAATTGGTGGTGGTGGTTGGGGTGCTAGTATTTGTTCCAGGTTAGGGTCAGCTAGTGGTTGCTAAGATATTGAAATTAGCTAAAATCCTATTAATCATGTCCTGGGCATGGGCATCGGTTTCTCCTATGGCTGCGGCTAGTGCTCTCTGTTCTTGTAACTTTTTCATACGCTTTCTACGCTCATGTGCTCCCCGACTGAACCATCCTCTCTTTTTCTGAGGGAATGGCTCTTCAGACTGAGCCTTAAATACGAATATTCCTTCTTCAGTATCAGCAGAGTACCCTGAGAGGGCAGGCTGTGAAGAGGTACGCGTCAGATGGTCCTTGGTCGCTCATACTGTAAACTAACAAATAGTCAAATAACACTTAACAATAAAATACAATTATGCACGTATTTTCGTAATTTATTTCCTAACAGATTGAATTTTGGTGTCAGCAGAACACTTCTATGGCTGAATCAGTGGCTTAGCTCTGATACCACCTTATGTCGCAACCCACGCCCCCTATCTGTCCTGGGAACGGGCGGCTGCGAACAACAATGTTGGTGGTATCGGTGTTTATTAATTTGGCAGCGGAAATTACATCAGGACCGTAGTTAGGAAATATTTTATCAGAGTAAAATACCACATTTTATATAAATAAACATATTGGGATAAAACCCAAGTTTTCATTACAAACTGGTTTATAGGGATAAATCTCATTTTATTGAAATAAAACGCCTTCTTTATTTAGGTAACTTTTCTAGCCACTTTTCCAAGCCTTCAGTGTTGTCCAGATGGCTTCTAATTGACTTTCACATTGTGTTACCTGAAACGCGTTTAAAACATTTTGTCAGTGAGAAATACTGGTGAGTGAATCCCAGTTCAATCAAGAAAAGTTTTATTAATTTAAACAGTATTGAGAGCGATTACAATGTTTACATCTACCCAATTACTCATTCAGTACTGTCAATCCTGACTGGTGAGTCATATTGCACATTAGCTAACTCTTCGTCCAATGGTAACGTGTCTCACATTTTTATACAAAACCCCAATATACCGGCAGTAATTGTAGGATTACAAATACTCAATCACTGCTAAATTGCATTGTAAAATGTTTAAGGTTTTGTAAAAACTGTTTACAAAAAGGAGATTACTCACATTGCTGTCTTAGGTTTTCTGTAAGGATTTCCTGAGAATTATCTATAATTTACACAAATGCACACGTGTTAGTATAATAACCCATTTTAACATTAGTAATACCCTCCCCGAGACGGCATTCCAACGACTACGTCGAGCAGAACCACGACAGCCGTTACGGAACCCTAGATCAATCGGGTAGCGTATCTAATACGTACCCAGGGGTTATGATACTTACAACGGAGCAGAACTTCGTTATTTAGGGGGATATTATACCCGAGTATAAGGTATACTATGTGAAAATTGAGAGAAAGATCGAAGAATTGAGCGACGTTAACTGAAGGCCCGAGCTCCCACTTTATAGGGCCAGATTTTGGGTTTTACGCGGCCCGCGTAAGACGTAGCAAGGAGCTACGCGGCACGCGAGACCCCCTAGGGTAGGCCCTAGCTCGTTCGAGTCAACCCTAGCTTCGACACGATGCATGACACGTGGCAGCACCGGGTGTCGCCTGATCGCCTTGCTGTCGCGACCTGCATAAGACGTAGCCATGGGCTACGCGGCCCGCAAAAAACTCAATTCTTAGGTTTCTATTTAATTTAGAATGTTATATCGTATTTTGGGCTCGGTTTTCACATACGGGGTGTATTTTAAGACATATTGGGATATTTTATATATTTTTAGGGTGTCGAAAAATTTAGGAGGGTGTCGGTTTATTTTAGGGTTGTTATAATGGTTATGTCTTCCCATTTCCAAACTGGTACCTCTAAAGGTTGCAATTTACCATACGGTTTTTGGTGCTCCGCCATCACTTGGGAACATGTCAAGCACTTAGCCACGTAATTAACAATGTCGCATTTTGTAACACCCCGTGTTTCGAAAGTCAAAGTCAAAGTCAAGATTGAAGTCAAAGGGAGACAAGATTGCTAATTGCGATATGTCATTCCTTGCTCAATTCCTGTTTTGACTTATTTGACTTGTGGGTAGTCTATTTTATGCTTCACGTTAGTTGTATTATGTGGAGTATCTATTGATAACCGAGGTTTATTCGATGTTTATCGCATGATTGATCGCTCATCGCTTATCGAAATCGCACTCGCAACCCGAATTATGCGCTCTAGATATTATTTTATGTGTGTATGCGCCTTATGTGTTACTTGTGCATGTTTAATTATGTTATGTTGTGGTGATTAATCGAAACTCAATCGCAATCGAATCGCAAACGTGAACGCAAGATAATTATGATGATTATATGTTGGATATAGTAGTTAGGATTAAAAGTAATTTGAATAGGAAACTCTATCGCATCGCAACGATCGCAATTGCTATCGAAACGGAAAAACTCGTCGCGCCGAACACTCGAATCAAGTGGCTAATCAACCGATCGACCAACCGCTCGATCGAGCTACCACTCGATCGACCAGCCATTCGATCGGGCTGCCAACTCGATCGACTAGCCACATTCCACCCTTTCCTTTTTGGGAATCCCTATAAATACCCCTGTCAACATCACAACTTACCACTTTTGCACTCTCTCGTCCGACCAGCGCTCCAACCTCACTTTTTCTTCGATTTCTTGCGATTCCGGTAAGATTTCAACCTAAATCTTGTACTTTCTTAATCTACACGCACTCCTACACCTTTCAATCTTTTGAATCTTAACTTTTAACCGTGAAATCACTAGATTTGAGGTGTTCCAGGATGATGTCATCATGGTGTTCTTGAGAACTTCATGTGTTAGCCTCAATCCACTAAAAACAACTTAGATCTGAACGAGTTCCACAGAAATAAACAGAGATCTTTCATAGATCTAAACATATTCACGATGAAAGGGATTGGAAGATGGTTTTCCAACTTTCTTTCAACTCTTTTACACTCAATGCACTCAAGACCGATAGAATCGGAGCTCGGACTAACCTTCCACTCATTATTGTGGTTGTGTTGGTTCAAGATCTAGATTCTATCCGCGAGAACACCGATTTCGAGTTAACCAAGAACAGCCGCCTTGAACCGGTTAACTGGTTGAACTTGGGTGATTCCTGTTCAACCGGGTCACTGCGGTCAAGATGGGGTTCTGTTGATTGGCACGTTGTCACACCGTCTCGATAAAACTACAAACTATCAAAATGACCAAGGAAGAAGAGGATCAGGTCGACCAGGTCGGAGTGTCGTCCGATCGGACTACGGTCCGAACGGATTACCACCCGATCGGGTTGCCACCCGATCGGCTTGCACTTTAGGTCCCACACTTAACCCATTTTTTTTTAAATATTAAAAGTTTGAACGTTGAATGAATTGTTGTCCAATCGAATTACCACCCAATCGGATTACTACTCGACTATGAGACAATTAGACTTTAGCACTTAACAATTTTCAACATGTTCAGTACAAACGGATTACCACCCGATCGGACTACCATCTGGTCGAGTGACAAACTGTTGTGAACTTGTTCTCACAGAAGTGTCCAACCAATCGGGTTATCGTCCAATCGAACAACCGTTCAATCGACCGACCTGAAAGGTAGAGATGCTTCTATATTTTCAAAATGCTACAACAAAAACTTCAAAAGACAAGCCATCATACACAAACACATCCTTCCCAAAGGAAGTAACAATCCACTCGAAAGGTCACCCGGTCGGATGACCATCCGAGCGGACTGTCACCCGAACGACTGGTTACTCGATCGGATTACCATTCGATCGGATTGCTGTCCGACCCACTGTCACTTGTATCGTCTTACGCGTCACTTATTGTTATACTATCGTTCTGATCAGGCTAACCTTACTCTCTAGCGCTCCCTTCAATCCACCAATCGCTGTGAGTATACTCGATCCCTTTTTGCTTTACGCACTTTTGGGTGTTACATACGTTACTTATTCTAAATCACATAAATCACACTATGCAATACTTTAAACGCTAACCGTTGCCGCATGTTATACGTGACTTAATGAATGCTTGTTTGTTATGTTTACACATGGAATGCTGTCTACCTGCCTTAGCTACGATAGTACTATTTGTTTGGACTCATCACCTGTTCACTCAGGGGTTATTAAGGACAATTTGTTACATGGCTCACAGTGGTGAGTGTGCATTACAAACTGCCTTGGGCAGTCAACCCGCAGTCATTGGTATCGATAGGTTCATATCGATAACTAACATGCCTCATTTTACACTGTGTACGTACTGGTTATGCGTAACGATTTCGAACTCTATTATATCTATTAAACTTGTATGCTCACCCGTTACACTATGTGTATTGACTTTTACTTTAATGTATGTGACAGGTGCTTCGGAATTAGGATGCTTATATGCTTAGCTTGCTGTGAAATCGAGGCTAGGAAAGGTCTAGAAACAAATAAACAATTGTCTGTATTTTGAAATCTGAGTTGTTGGAACAGAACAATTTGACTAGATCTTGTCTGTAATAATTATATTATCTTTTATGACATGGTATGGGACATGTTGCTTAAATAATTGGTAAATTATAGTTGTTATGGAAACTTCTGGACAATCTGTTTCGCTCAGTGTCGCGCCTCGATGATTCCGCCATCGGTTGGGGTGTGACAGATATGTGTCAGTGCCATAACTATAGGGAATTAGGCAAGACTCGACCTAGTCCGGGTCGACGTCTTAGAAATGACCTAGTCTATAGTTAGGAACTAACCGACCGACTTGTACATACCCTGTAAGGGTAGTGTACGAGCTTACTTGCTATTTCTCGCTATCCTCGCGCACGCTACACTATCACTGCACTCTAATTTTCGAAAATGAACAAGTGATTAGGTTGAGATTAGGTGTGAAAACCGCAAACTCTCGACTAAATTGCTTGTTCGACCTGTATTTTTATCTATAAACACGAGAATTTGCGTTGAATGAGGAGTGAAATCCATCTTTAACACAGACAGGACCAAAGTTGTTAAGTCAGGGGTGAAACCCGAACCTTGATGACTTGTTCCGATCTCTGTCTTGGTTTTACAAACTCTCACCAAAGTCTCAACGGACTCCAATGACTTGAAGTCACGATATGACTGGAAAGATGCGTGCCGATCGCCCAGCTTCGAGGCGAGAGCACAAGTCCCGAAGGCCAAAGTATGCATGAAAAGTCCTTGTGAATAGTCGAATCACTTTGGGTAGTCGATGTCTAATAGCCGCAGGCAATCTATTTCTCGATTTTTATATGTTTCGATTCTGAGCCCGCTACTGCCGACTCTGAGAATTGCTATTTTTGTGGATTTTATGTACCTGTTTATATGTTACGATTTTTGGTGATTTACTCGCTTTCGCCTTTCGCTTTGATCGGCACACATGACTCACACTGCACCTTTATCTCAATACGCTAACAAACCGCTACTTTGGTTAATCGCATGCTACGCTACTCTCTTATGTTATACTATACGCTATACTACGCGATGTATCGATATTCCTAAACGCTCGCAGACTTTGAATGATAGGTTTCTGTATTCCGACTGCATCTTGTGATTACATGAGTATGTGCTTCTGTGTTTCTGTGCCCTACGTGCTTATGTGCTTCTGTGCTTCTGTGCTTATGTAAATCAGTGATTATGTGACCATGTGGTTAAGTAATTATACGTGTTCCTGAGCTTTAGTAGTATTAGACTTGTGAGGTGAGATTCGATTATGTTGTGTTGAGTCCTGTGGCGATGTCTGATGCAGACAATGTCGTCATCTGGATCTCGCGCTACTCAAGCTGCTCGTCGAAAGCAAGCAGATAAACGCCTCGCTGCCATGGTTACTAAGCAAATGGCAAAGGTAGTGCCTCAGATCATGGGTGAATTGTACGAGAACATGAGCAAATCGTCTGAAGAATCCAGGACCGAAACCCCAAAAGCTGCTTTCAGCTTCAAGCAGTTCAAGGCATGCAGACCGAAAGAGTTCACTGGCGAAGAAGGCCCTACAACTTTATTCCAATGGCTCGACTCGATCGAGGTCACCCGGCATCAGAGTGGATGTCCTGACAATCTCCGCACTCTGAATGCTACCGGCGTCTTCCAGTCCTGCGCTTTAGACTGGTGGACGGTCGAGAGGAACAAACGCGGAAATGATGCAGCCTATGGTCTGTCATGGGATGAGTTAAAGAACGTTATGCTCGATGAGTTCTTCCCTCCCCATGAGCGCCAAACGCTGGAGGATGAATTCTGGCACATCAAGCAGAAAGATGGTGACAACGCTGCCCTCACTGCTCGCTTCAAGCAGCTCAGTATCATCTGCCCCGATTAAGTGAAGACTGCCGACATGACGATCAAGAAGTACATCCGCGCTCTGCCGGATTGTGTTGCAGATTTTGTGCATGCTTCCAAGCCAGCAACAATCGAAGAAACTTACTTGCTTGCCGCTGAAATCAACGATAAGCGAGTAAAAGCTGGTTTTTGGGATAAAGCTTCAAAGAACCTGCACCAAGCTACGACCGCCGCACCAACCGCTGACACCACCATCACCACATCGCAGTCATCAAAGTCCTCTCGCCACAAGAGGAAGAACAACAACAGCAGCTCCAGCAACAAGAACTGTGCTGTCACAACCACTGCTGCTCCACTTCAAGCCGTAGCGGCTCAGCAGCAACCCCAGCACCGATCAGCACCAGCTCCAATCACCTATGCACCGCCTACAAAGCGTGCATACACAGGCCCCCATCCTGCCTACCCGACCTGTACTTATCATCACCCAGTGGGTATCGCCTGCCGATTTGTGTGCACTGCAATATGTACGGCTACTTCACCGCAAACTGCCGTACTGGTTCCCGCCAAGCACCTGCGCAAGCTACTGCACATCAAGCTCTACTTCCAGCTCCTCAAGGCCAACAAGCGGCTCAGGCACCCGCGGCCAACGCCAGAGTCTGCTTTGCATGTGGTGATCCCAACCACTTCGCGAACATGTGCCCGAACAGGGTTGTGAAACAAGAGCCCCAGCAGGAGCAGCCTCAACAACAGCAACAATAGCAGCAACAGCAACAAGCCGCCCGTGCCAGAACTTTCAACATCAATGCGCACCAAGAACAAGCCGAAAACAATGTGGTTAATGGTACGTTTCTCGTGAACGGTATTTATCCTACGTGTTTGTTTGATACTGGAGCCCATAACTGTTTTGTGTCGTTTGAATTCGAGAATCTCCTTAATCGTAAGCGCTTTCCTCTCCCTTCGACGTTCGATGTCGAAGTCGCCACCGGAAGAACCATCGTCGTTAATTCCGTTCTTTGTGATTGTACTCTTGAACTTAACAATCACATCTTTCCGATTGACCTTATTCCGATGCAGCTCGGAAGTTTTGACATCATAGTAGGCATGGACTTTCTTCGTGAAAACCATGTTGAAGTTGTGTGCTTCGATAAGATGATTCGATTCGCCCTCGCTAACGGTGATGTATTATGTGTTTATAGTGAAACTCCTTCGAAAGATCTCAAGCTCATGTAATGTGTCCAAGCTAGCAAGTATCTCCGCAAGGAATACAAAGCTTTCTTGGCTAACATTGTAGTAGCGGAGAAGGAAAAGAAAAAGAAGATCGAAGTGAAAGATGTTCCTGTTGTCTGTGAATTCCCTCAGGTATTCCCTGATGATTTTCCCGGACTGCCGCCAAGTCGTGATATCGACTTTCGTATCGACCTCATTCCTGGAGCCAACCCTGTTGCTAAAGCCCCTTATCGACTCGCTCCGTCCGAAATGCGTGAACTTTCGAGTCAGCTCCAGGAATTATTTGATAAAGGCTTCATTCACCCGAGCACCTCTCCATGGGGCGCACCAGTCCTTTTCGTCAAAAAGAAGGATGGGTCGTTCAGGATATGCATCGAGTATCGGGAGTTGAATAAGTTGACAATTAAGAATCGCTACCCCCTGCCTCGCATTGATGTTTGATCAGCTACAAGGTGCTACTTGTTTCTCGAAGATCGATCTATGCTCAGGCTATCACCAACTACGTATTCAAGAGGAAGATATACCCAAAACCGCTTTTCGCACTCGATACGGCCACTATGAGTTCGTTGTTATGCCTTTTGGTTTAACCAACGCACCCTCGGTTTTCATGGATCTGATGAATCGGGTGTGTAAACCACTTCTGGACCGCTTCGTTATAGTGTTCATCGATGATATGTTGATCTATTTCAAGTCGAAAGCCGAACACGCGCAACATCTACGTTTGGTTCTCAAGCTACTCCAAGGGAATCAACTATATGCCAAGTTCTCCAAGTGTGAATTTTGGCTGGAGGAGGTTCAATTCCTCAATCACATTGTCAATAGTCAAGGTATTCATGTCGATCCCGCGAAGATTGAAGCAGTCAAGAGTTGGATTAAGCCGAAGAACCCGTCCGAAGTCCGTTCTTTTCTCGGACTAGCGGGCTATTATCGTCAATTTATCGAAGGATTCTCTAAGATCACTGTGCCCCTTACCGCTCTCACTCACAAAGACAAGCCTTTTGTTTGGGGAACTGAACAAGAGTCTGCTTTCCAAACCCTCAAGCACATGCTTTGCAATGCTCCCGTCCTTGCTTTACCCGACGGAAACGATGACTTCATTGTCTATTGAGATGCCTCAAACCTTGGTCTTGGTTGTGTTCTCATGCAACGAGACAAGGTTATCGCATACGCATCCCCTCAGCTCAAGATCCACGAGAAAAACTATACAACCCATGACCTCGAGCTAGGCGCAGTTTTTTTTGCGTAAAAGATTTGGCGACACTACCTTTATGGTACCAAGTGTACGATCTTCACCGATCATAGGAGCCTACAACATATCTTTGACCAGAGAGAACTTAAATGCGTCAATGCCGATGGGTAGAACTTATCAACAATTACGACTGTGAGATACGTTACCACCCAGGCAAAGCAAATGTCGTTGCCGACGCTCTCAGCAGGCGAAGCTATCTGCATAGCATTCCCAACATTCCCGCCCAGCATCATCTCGAAACCCTTATTCGCGAAGCCCAGCATGTGTGTTTTACTGAATGCACCTTGAAGAAGGAAAGGATTCATCACGATGGAGCCCATTTTGTTAACAAGTCGAATGGGATATTCCACTATCTGGACTGAATTTGGATCCCTAACCGGAACGATTTGCGACATGTTTTGATGGACGAAGCCCACAAATCCTGAAAGTCAAGGCTGAACATCAAAGACCCTCTGGCTTACTCGAACAACCCCCGATCCCTATATGGAAATGGGAGAGTATAGCCATGGACTTCATAACTAAACTCACGCGCACGCCATCAAGTCACGACAGCATCTGGGTTGTCGTTGATCGTTTGACCAAATCTGCTCACTTTCTACCAATACAAGAAGACTACAAGGTAGAACGATTAGGCCAAATCTACACCGATGAGATCATTTGTCGATATGGGATGCCTCACGACATCATCTCTGACCGTGATGCTCGGTTTACCTCGCGACTGTGGGAAATGTTTCAAGCGGCTCTCGATACTACGCTTAATATAAGTTCCGCATTCCACCCTCAGACCGATGGTCAGACTGAAAGAACGATTCGAACCCTTGAAGACATGCTTCGTTCGTGTGTCATAGATTTCGGTGGTAATTGGGACGCTTACCTGCCGTTAGTCGAATTCTCGTATAATAACAGTTATCATTCCAGCATTCAAATGGCACCGTTTGAGGCTTTATACGGAAGAAGATGTCGATTGCGTATTGTATGGCACGAGATCGGGCACTCGCAATTAACCGGTCCTGAGCAATTGCAAGAAACGATTGACAAAGTCCTCCAAATTCGAGACAATCTGCTGAAAGCTCGGAGTCGTTAGAAAAGTTACGCCGATAGACGACGCAAGCCCCTTGAATTTGACGTTGGCGACTGTAGGATCGTGATCTGACCCGAACGAGTCGTTCAGAGGTGTTCAACTTCGTTTCAGGTGCGGAATAACAAGAAACGGAGGTAGAAATAGCTGATTCTTCACTAAATATGCTGATTATATTGATTTGACAACGTTTACAGCTCGATCTTCACACCAGCAGCACTTCGGTATGGAATACAAGGCTATGTTCTATGTGGTTTCGCTCATATGACTCCTATTTATAGTGATGATGGTTTCGCTCCAAGGTACATGTCCTTATGAGCGAAACCCTAACATGTACGCATAAGCGAAACCCTAACCTATCCACATAAGAGAAACCCCTAGCAAATGTCCCTATGAGTGAAACCTGCTTTCTAAACACATATACTTCCTATTTTCTCGTAAAATGTGCCCTAATCTATACAATACAATGTAAGACTCGATACAAGACGAAGTCGACAGATGTAGTGCACCAACAGACTCCCCCTAGATGTTGACGAGTCGACTATCGAGTCACGGCAATGCTGTGTCTTCACATCTTCAGTCTTGATCAGTCTCTGGGCTTTTCTCTCTCTCTCTCTATCTTCATTAACAGACTCCTCTTTAACAATATCTGCTTGAATATCTTCAGACTCCCCCTCTCGATTTGCTGGCATTTCTTTGTTCATCAGCAACATTTATTTCAGGATCATAGTCTGGCTTTTCATGTTCTAAGATCGAAACTTGGCTCAAACTACAGAGTCCTCAATTTCCAGGATCGAAACTTGGCTAAACCTACAAATTCTTAACCCAGAAATAAGATTTTAACAATTTAAGTATAAATGAATTCACCAACTCTCTGAAATAATCAGATGACTCCATCTCAAAACATATACACCAACATCACTCTCCCTCAGATCACACATACATGATGAACCACTTGTTGATTTAAAAACACATTTTGACAATTAAGACACACTCCCCCTCACAACAATGTCATCATGTTTAGCACTTGAGATTTTGAAAATCAGCTTTCCAACATCAGTTGTCGAAAATCTTTTTGACTTTTTCAAAAGTTTATGCTAAAACACACACAAAATCTTTTTGGATTTTCTGAAAGAAAGTAAATGACACCACTTGTATATACAAAGACTGACACCAATTGTAGAAACAACAAAATGCAGAAATGAAATATTTACAAACAATATTTTTTGTGAGTTTGTGTAAGAGGATCATATCAGTTTTTGAGACATGTCACCAACACCGTTAAGCTGATTACATTATAAGTTCTAAATAATTCACCTAGATTGTCAGTATATCTGTCCACTTAAATGTTCACACAAATTTCAATTGATTCGAGATACGATGTTAATGTTTTAAGCTCTTGAACTTATTCGTGTGTCCTACTAACTTGAATATACTCCCGTATCCAGATCCCAATATTCAGTCTTACAGGTGAGTATACCACAGATGATATCTGTCAGGGGTTAAATGCGAGGGCCGTGAGAGCTCAGGTCGATACTTCCGTATACGCAAAGAGATGACGGCTTCGACTTTTCGGTGTGTCCCCTTTAGAGGATCTTTTGATTACAACAGCAGCGACTATCAATTTTATTGTTTCATCAGCTTGCTGAGGGCGATGCTATGTTTCAAGCATTTGCGGAAACCATTATCCGGGGACTAGGTCAGTACTTCCATACAGCAAATGTCCCGGGATAATACCCCAGATATCACTGAGCATAAAGACCTAGTATCTCAGAATAAGGGACCTTTCAAACAAGATTTCAGGGGTTACCTATATATCCAAGAAGTTGTTAACCCACAGAACAAGCGAAGTTTGAAATTTAGGTTTATATCTCATCACAATTTACTAAATGTGTAAAAACCTACTGGCACATCTTCAGTGAGATTGTTTATCACATTTTATCTTTACATTTCTTTAGCATGCTGTGACAGTCCACTGATGTACTATCATTTCCTCTTTTCACAGCAAAACTCATTTTTGGTTTTATCATGTTTTTGGCTTTTTCAAATTTTCTAATTGTTTTGGATTTTCTGAAATTTTCTACTCCCCCTAAAATTCAAACACATTAAAGAGAAATTTGAAAAACAACTAAGCTCTTGACCTACTTGAACACAAAACTAAACAAACTGTACAAAAACTTGACAACTGACATCGAATTGCATCGATTCGCCATCCACTCGGCATAATCAATCAGAACTCCCCCTTTCACAAACCATTTTCTCATTTAGATCTCAAAACACTTAAGTTTGTTTTAATCAAAATGATTTTTCCGGAAAATGAATTTGTGTTAACCTTTTGAAGGTTTGCCACTTGTAAGTTTATCACTTGTTAAGTATGGGGATATGGTTCATCATCTTGTTTATCAATCACATATGTAATAAATCAAGTACAACTTAATGTCCCTGATTTACCATTTGCAGTTCAGAAACCTCTGTACCACTTGTAAATGAATAACCACTTGTAAGATCACAAACAATACCACTTATAGGTATGACTAACAAATACCAACTGTAGGAATATTACGTCTACATTTACCAATCAGGATGCCAATTCCTGCTTCACACTTACCAACCTGGAAGCTCCGGCGTAGTCCTTTCACCTGTAAACATTCAAACATTTGCAAAAATTTTCATACAAACTCATTAAACATGAATGATGCCGATTTCTGATCCACAATACAAACTTGGGATCTCCGGCATAGTCCTAAGACTTTAAGGAAAACAAACTTCCATCCAAGTCTTTTCAGACTTGATGGCTTTCAATTCTTGCGCAGTGGGGTTGTATGTTGCCTTTTTAGTTGCATAAAAATCTTTAACCCCTTTGCTTTCCCAGTCAACATTTTCCCAAATATTTTCTTTACACTTCCATTAAATGTTTTCTCGACATCAAACTTAGTTTTCTCGTTATAAAATTGATTCGAGATGTCAACCTTTCCACCCTTCTGTTTAACCTCTTCAAATTTCAGTGATGGAAACTCATCATCATTCACTGAAATTTTTCCCTCAACCTGTGGCTCTTCTGGCTTTGTGGAACCATATTCATCGCCAACTTTATCATCAACCTTCTTAGCAACCCACACTTGGTTGTCTTTTTCTTTCTTTTTATAAAAATTCTTCTTCGAACACTCACCAACCTCATAAGTTGAGTTTTTAAAAACTTTAAGTTTTTCGGTTGGTGGTTCAACATCAACAATCTTTTCTTTCAATTTCTGAGAAACTCCCTGTTTTGTTTTAGCGTTTTTCTGACAGTTCCATGCAATGTGACCAACTTCATTGCATCTGTAACAGGTACGAGTTTCCTTTGGATATGACACTTCAGTTCCATTCTTTCTCTTCTCGGAAAGAAACTCCTGGTTTGACTGTCTCCAGAACAGTTTCTTCTGTTCTTCTTCTGAACTCCCACCTAACACAAATTCTGTTTTTGTTTTAGAATTTTTCATATTTTTATGATTTTCTGGTGGAATAAAGCCTAATCCTTTCTTTTTGTAGCTACGATTTTGGTTAGGTTTCTTTTGAAAACCAGAACCAGAATTGTAACCCTTTTTCTTGTTTAGACGTTGTTGAACTCTTGAAGTGTACTTTTTAGGTTTTCCAGTAAGATTTAAATCTTTTATTTCAGAAATATTAATTTATGTCATTTTGAAAACCTTTTTGATCATATCAAAATGAACACTTCTTATTGGAAATTCTTTGTCATAGTATAATTTGTTCGAATCATTTAAAGTGTATGCGACTTCAAATGTTTCATCATCCAAATTTGCTTTCGATAATAAAAACTCTTTACTGTAAGACCGTTTAACCGACGACTTTTGACTGTTGACTGACGAATTTGACCCTCCAGACTCAGACTTTGACTCGGACTCCTCATCAGTATCCAACACCTGATCGACCACCTTTTTGATTAACACAGACTCATGACCAGTGTCAGACGAGGTAAATGTGACGTCAATGTTTTCTAGTAATTCATCAGTTGTGTCGGTTTTTAGCTTTATATTGACTGCTTTTTCTAGTTGCTCCTCGTTTGGTTTTCTAGGTGAATATCCTTCCCAAATCGGAGGCGGACACTTGTTATAGCTAACAGTCGGTTTCTTACCACTATCTTTCTTTTTCTTTGGCTTCTCGTCTTGAAAAGCTTCCATACCTGCAACAGTTGGGTAAATACGATCAATGAGATAATCAGAACTAGAATAACTTTGCAATAAACGTCTAATTCTCTCATTTTGTATTTTTTCTGTCTCCAACTCTTGCTTCCATTTAGCACTCTCTTCGATGTAGAAGTTTATAGCTTTCTGATTTGTCATCATGACTGCATTCATCATCGTTAGTGCTTGTTCTCTTTCTGAATTTGTCTTTTGGAGACCAGTTACTGTTTTGTTCAAGACATCATAAGATTCTTTCACATAGTTGAGGTTGAACAATAACTGCTCCTTCTTCTTCTCATACTCAGCTATTATCTCGTCTTTTGTTGCACATCCCTTGCATGCTTCCAAATACTTCTCGCAAGGCTTTACAACTTCAACAATCTTCTCAATCTCGATTGTCTTAACTACTTCAACCACCTTTTCTGCTTCTATCACCTGCTCACTCTCTGTGACAACCCTCACAAAACCAGGTATCCGTACGACTTAATTAATTATTAATTGCTGCCTAATTACGGTGCTTGACTGAGATTACTGCTACTTGATTGTTGGTACTTGTACATATCTGCATCATACTTTGATATTCCTGTCACTACACTACTTATTTATTGAACCTTAGTGACAAACATGATGCACAAAAGCACAGTAGCACTAAACGGATACACAGTGAACATGCTGATATAGCCAGCATCAGGCAAACACTGCCTCTAAAGGCCTGAATGAGCCAGAATTATTTTACTACACCCATAGTGTGTGTAGGGATACAAGGGTTGTATGATTACGTCTCTAGGAATAAGATATAGAGATTTGGATGTGCCTAAAACGAACTTTAAGCACAAAACACAGCACTTTTATCAACACACTAGCTTCTAGCTAAGTAATAAAGTGCCAAAATATGAGGAATTATTCCCGACACTTTGCAGAATAAATTGTGTCGCTAAAAATATTATTTATGACGCTTAACGGATATCTTAAGCACTTTAACGGATTACTATCCAACCGAACAACCGGACAATACCCGGAACATAAAAATATTGCCAAAATTAATATTGGTATTTTTCTGAGCCAGTTAGGGTCCCTGATTACCCTAACACCCGCTTCCTAATGCATTAAACAACTAACGGGGTTAGACCTCACACTTAATGCACTTAACGTAACTGAACCGTAACTGAACGATTGAAAACGAACCGGATGTCATTACATCCTAAAGATTTCGGCCAACCAAGGAAGGACGAGAGTACGAGTTTTATTATTTTATATTGGATTGCACGAGGATCGAGACGACTTTCTCTATAAATAACATCACCTCTTACACACACAAACACACACACACTTCACTCACTCTCTCTCTCCCTCTCCCCTCTCCCTCTCGGCCGAACACTATCACCACCACCCACCCGCTTTCGAGTTCAAGTCTTGCAATTCCAAGGGTATACAAGTGTCGGTGGTTACGTACAACGGAGCTCGGAACAAACGGAACGCGGAGGACCTCTACCGTTTGCTATTATCCACGCAGTTTTCGCCATAGATCTTCCCTAGCCCCGAGCTAGAGGTATAACGTTTAAAACTCATTTTTGGTCATGTCTAAAGTGGTTAAAAAGATATTTGTCGGTTGAATGTCGGTAACCCGCTTGATGAAACTTTAAAGTCTTCAAAAACGTGTATTTCGTTGGATAAAAGCACATAACGCGTGTAAAAGTCGTAGTACTTGAATATGTTGATTAATATGGCCCGATCTACGATGTGGTGGCTCTCATCATCGTTTAACCCGACTTTGTCCGGATCGCGTATCTTGACATACACTTGTTTCTTGTGTACAAGGGTTAAAAGGTGAAACTCCACCACACGGGAAACATGAACTTGTGTAAAAATGTTTTGACATGAAAAATAGTATCTAAAACAAGCCGATCTACGGATGTACAAGTGGTATATTCGTAGGACCGGGTGTCGAGAAAATCACGTTTTTATAAAAATGGGTAAGATATGAATAAGTATGATTTTCTATAAACTACAAGTGTAGAAACACTTGTACATAAAAGATCCGACAAAAATATTGAGTTTTTACAAAAGTTGTCGGGAAGTTGTGAAGAGTGATTGTTTCTAAAAACGGGGTTTTTACAAGACTAAGTTATTATATGAATAGATCCACTAATATAAAGTGATCTACAAAACGACTCTTGGAAAAATTACAAGTTCGTGTGGTAATACGACCTCGCAAAATAATCGACAATTTGAAGTGTTAAAACTTGTTTAGCATGTTGGAAAATTGTTTCGGTTGATTTGATAAATTGTTGAGATGTTTTTGTAAAAGAAAATGATACGCTTGAAAGCGTGGCCACCTCCAGTTACAGGGGAAACTCTGGCGAAATTTTCTAAAAATCCAACACCTAGAATATTTACAAGTGTTGGAATTATTTTTGAAGTATTTACAAAATATATTTCGCCATGACTTTATTAAATATTCGGAGGTGGGATTTTCACAAAAATAAACGTGATAAATATTTATTCAATAAATATATTTTTTTCACAACACTGTTTATGATTATTTTGTGAAAATGTATAAATATTATTTTTAGAGTAAAAATAATATTTACAAACTTTGTCGAACTCAAAATAATACAAACGCTTATACGACAAGCATAAAAGTTACAACGGTAATTTCTATTGCCACCTAATCATTAAAACGTAACTTACGCTTTACGCAGAAATATTCATCGACACGTATGTTGTCAACGTATTATTTTGGAAAAGAATTAAGTAAAGAAAATATATTATTTTTGAGAAAAATAATTATATTTTGGAATAAGAAATAAAATATATTAAGTGGGACTTAATGAGATAATATGAATACACATGTATTTAAATCCCCCATCCTTGGGAAGGAAAGTAAAATACCAAGTATACACACGAAGCGGTTGTCTAACCGTTTCCCAAAAATATCAACTATGAAGCTAAAGCACGGCCATCCGTCTAATAGAATTAGCACATGTAGGTCGTTGCGCAGCACACGGATATTCGGATTACTGATTTAGTGACGCCTTCACTGTGAGTTCATGTCCCCCTTTTCTCTTAACTGTTTTCAGTTTTATAAACTGCGGGGGTGAAATACATGTTACAATGATTATGGATATGTTATACATGGTATGGTTAGCGTAAGGAGGGTTACTTAGATCATGTGAATGGGTAGGCGGAAACTTGAGGTCATTAATCCTCAAGGTAGGACCGAGGGGCAGGAGCGGTAGATCTATTTGGGTGTAGCGAGCCCAGTCCCAGGTCCAGCAGAACGGACCTTGGGATGACTTTGTTCCCGACGCATAAATTTGCTAGGTTTGAGCCTTCCTACTTGCATTTACACATATCAATGGCCTTGCAAACCATTGGTGATCTCTTTTTCCTTATTTGCTACATACCAGGGTTTTTGATAAAGATAAAGGTTTATTTACTCATTTTCGCATGAACTCGCTCAACATTATTGTTGATTTTTCAACTTACATGTATTTCAGGGAATTAAGGATCTGGCACGGTTTAGCAGGATTTCCCGCTGCATTTAGACTCAGAGTCATCCGGGTTCAAGGCTTATGGCTCTTTCCTGGACAAGCCATAGCCCCTGAACCATGTTTATTTATGCTTGCATTATGGTAGTAGTTGTACTGTTTAAGACAAGTAATGGTTGTTGGGTGTTTACCCATTTAGACAATGTTTGACAATTTTATTTTCAATGGATGACTTTGCATGATTTTAAATTCATATAGCTTGTTATGGTTAAGCTATGGTATTAAGAAGTCACACCAAATTAACCACGCTTCCGCAAAGCCAGGGTGTGACAGCTTGGTATCAGAGCTCTGATCATAGCGAACTAGGGTTCATTTTGAGTCTAGACTATGATCACTAGGGCTCTCACGAAAATATTTTTCTGCATACCACTTAAGTCCAGATCCAAAACTTTTTATAAATGTTGAGCATATTTTATTATTTTAGGCTCAGTCTGGGAGGCTGAGGCTCGGTCTGGGAGGTCGAGGCTCGATCCAATCGATCGAGGTAGTTGTCTAGTGGGACTAGGGAGTCAGTCTGGGAGGCTGGGAAATGTTTGCTAGTGGGACTAGGGAGTCAGTCTGGGAGGCTGGGGAAAAGTTGGCTAGTGGGACTAGGAAGAACAGTCTGGGAGGCTGGGAGGCTAGTGGGACTAGGAGGAATATGTGATTATTATGTGGTAACTTGTGTGATTACCTGATTTACTGATATTTGTACATACTTGTGATTGTATTACAGACTCATGGATACCTCAGATACAGGAGATTCGGACACTACTGGACCCCGACCCATGGAGTCAGACGAGAGTATGTCATCAGAGCACGAGGTGCACACCTCGGATTATACCAGTACAGACGACGACGACTTCCAGCCGTTCGCACTACCTGACGGCGTCGATGAGCCCATCGTTGGTGGTCCTGCTGCGGATCTTCCTCTCGCTGTGATTCCCGCCCCGATTCCTCTTGCATCCTACCCAGCTTATGAGCTTATGCTTGATGCCGAGGCTGGTGATGATATTGATCTTTTCGATGATGAGCTATACGAGGACGAGGATCCTGACCCAGCTCTATTGCCCGCTGGCGGTCTTTTGATGATCGCCGGTGCTCCTGTCGGAGACTCGCCTGTTCATTCTCCAGCTCCAGACTCCTTTGAGTCTGTGGCATCTGCTCCATCACATGTGGCGAGCACGCAGCTTTTCGTTCATGACTCGGATCCTGACCAGGCGTCATCTGCCGCCCCTATGCCGAGCTTTGTTTTTGAGCATGACGATATCGAGGATTCTGACCCTGTATTTCCTCCTGGATTCGATCCAGACCGTGATATTGAGTTCGTTCATATGGACCAGCCTGTAGAGGACCCCGTTGACCCTGCCGACCCTTTTGATCCTATCGATCCGGACTTTGACTTCGATATGGCGTTTGACGATCCCGAGCCTGCAGTAGCTCCAGAGCAGGCCGCTGCTTTCGATCCCGCACATGAGCATGGTTTGGCACATGCTGATGTCCCTGTTGATCCTATTTTGGCGGGTCAGCCACTTGGCGATGTTCCTATTGATGATATTCCTTTGTTAGATGCTGACCATGTTGTTGATCCTCTTGTTGACCCTCTGATCGCTGACATTCTAGTTGACCCTCATGTCGATCATATTGATCCTGTTATTGCTCACGTTGATCCTGTTGTTGCTCACGTTGATCCTGTTTTAGCTCCTGTTGATCCCTTACCTATTGAGCCCGAGCATGCTCTGTTTGCAGAGCACATGGATCCCCCTGACGAGGAGGCTCAGCACGGTTGGATACCGGCTGACGAGGATGTTCCGCCGCTTCCTCCTCACCGCACTGATGCTCACCATCCTGAGTTCTCGTTTCAGATTCCTTCTGTCATACCTCCAGCGGGGCCTGGAGAGGGCTCTTCCGCCCATCCATTTGGCCATGTATCGATGCCCATGCCTGTCATGCCTCAGATATCTCCTGTTTCAGCATCCACTTCATCTTTTCCTGTTATGCCTTTTGGCACTGCCAGCGAGCCTTCTTTCTGGTCTTCGCTACCCGTTATGCCACCCGTTGATCCACCTCATATGGGGCATACCCTAGAGGATCTTTTGATGTCATTTGTACACCAGCATGATTCCCATTCTCAGCGTTTACAGGAGCTCGAGAGAGCTCAGATGCCTCCTTATCCATATCTTGGTCCGTCATCCTCATCTGCTCAGCCATTTCGATCATTTCCTCCTGACATTGTTGCTCGACTTTCGATCCTAGAGCAGCAGATTGCATCCGTGATCCGCACCCAGCAGGCCTTGGAGGAGGATTGGCTTCTCTTTCGCCGCCTACATTATCCTCCACCACCACCACCATTCTAGAGATCATCGACGTTACCAGGGTAGACACCGGTGAGACAGCCGCGATTGTTATGCACAGCTTTTGAAGACCATTTGACCACACAGATTTTTGTTGATACATGTGATGTATTGTTTGTATGTAACACTGATATGATGTATTTTGTACAGGGGTGATGTAACCCCTATGTGATTGATGGATGTACTAACACACTTACTATGCTTATGGTCTTGATATATATGCAATCGCCGCATTCTCATCATATCTGATTTACTTGATTGATTATTTTTATATTTGGACATGGGATGTTGGACATGGGATGTTGTGTGTGATATACTGATAACATGAGATGTTATATGCTATTACTATTACTATATACGTATGATTTCTATGGCCTAATCGACGTACGCATCTTTAGAAAATGGCACCAAGACGTCAACCGCAGCCGATGCCCACGACTCAAGAAGAACTGCAAGGAATCATTGCTGCCGCGATTGCTCAGTATGCTGCATCGCAGGGAGGACCCAGCTGGAGTAGCTCCAATGGCAATGGCAACCAGAATCCCACTCATGGTAACCCTAAGTCTTTAAGACGTACCATGGTCTAATTGGACTCCTGTAGCAATTACTAAAGCAGTCCCTATATTGAAACGAATGTGCAGGGTGCACCTTCAAGCAGTTTCTGGATTGTAAGCCCACAAACTTCGACGGCACGGGTGGTGCTGTAGCCTTCGTTCGTTGGGCAGAGAAGACTGATTCCACCATCCGTATGAGCAAATGTGCGATCGACCAGCAGGTCACTTACATTTCAGGGCTGTTTCTAGACGGAGCCCTATCTTGGTGGAACCTTCAAGTGCAAACTCTAGGCGAAGCCGCCGCCTACGCCCTGTCTTGGGCCGAATTGAAAGAGCTTATGCGAAGGAAGTACTGCTCTCGCGCGGAGATTCAAAAGCTTGAAACTGAGTTTTGGCACTTAAAGATGGAAGGGTCGAAGATAGCGGAATATGTTCAGAGATTCCACGATCTGTCTCACGTGGTACCTTATATGGTAACACCCGAGTTTAAGAGGGTTGAGCGCTTCATCTGGGGATTGGCTCCTCAGATAATCAGTATGGTGACTTCTTCCAAACCTGCAACCATCACAGAAGCCATTGATCTCAGTGTGGCTCTTACTGAAGAAGCGATTCGGTTAAACAAGTTCGATGAGATTGAACCCAAGAGAAAGGAGACTCATGTGGAGTCATCTAGTGGTAATAAGCGGAAGTTTTCGAGTTTCAAGCAAAGCACCGGGACGGTGGTCAAGAAGGGAGAATCGAATGCACCAGCTCAAGATTCAGTTGGTGGTGGAAAGAAGAGCAGGGGATACATGGGTGCACAGCCCAAGTGCAACACATGTCAAAAACATCACTCCGGTCGTTGTGGGTTGAAAGTTTGTGAAGCATGTGGAAAGGTTGGCCACCTGAAGGAGACTTGTTGGGCAAATGCTGGCCGGGGAGGTCAGGGAGGAAATGGAAATAGAAATACCCGTGGTGGTAATGGGAACCGCCCGCAAGGAAATCAAGGAAGAGATGGAAACCGTGCTAACCAAGCAGGCACCGTGAACCGAAACCAGGGAAACCACCAGGCTGGGAACAATGGTGGAAACGGGCAGAGGCCCGGGTGTTTTAATTGTGGAGATCAAGGGCACTTCAAGAGGAACTGCCCGGAATTGACCCAAGCTCGTGGAAGAGTTTTCAACATGGAGGCCAGGGAAGCGCGCCAGGATCCCAATGTCGTTACTGGTACGTTCCCCGTAAACCAACGCTATGCGTCTGTTTTGTTTGATACTGGTGCCGATTATAGCTTCGTATCGCTAGAATTTAAGAACATGCTTGGTTTAGCCGCTAGTAAGTTAGATATTCCTTATTCGATCGAGCTAGCTAATGGGAAGTTAGTAGAAGCCAATGAAGTGATTAGAGGTTGCGTAATCGAGTTAGGAGAGCGTGAGTTTGCTCTCGATCTACTACCAGTCCAGTTGGGAAGCTTCGACGTGGTAGTAGGGATGGATTGGTTAGCAAGTAACAAAGCAGAGATTGTTTGTCACGAGAAGATTATCCGTATTTCGACCGACGATGGTGAGACCATTGTTGTTCATGGAGAGAAGCGTGAGACGCCGTTGCGAATTATCAGCTGTCTGAAAGCAAGAAAGTGTTTGAAGAAAGGGTGTGTTGCTTTTCTAGCACACATCGTGGATAAAAAGGCTGCTGAGCCGAAGATCGAAGACATCCCTGTCGTAAGGGAGTATCCGGAAGTCTTTCCAGAAGATTTGCCTGGCTTGCCGCCTCAGAGGCAAGTGGAATTTCGCATCGACTTAGTTCCAGGCGCCGCGCCTGTGGCTAAGGCACCTTATAGACTTGCCCCGTCTGAGATGCAAGAACTATCAACACAACTTCAAGAGTTGTTAGATAAGGGTTTTATTCGACCAAGCTTCTCGCCTTGGGGAGCTCCAGTTTTGTTTGTCAAAAAGAAGGATGGTAGTTTCCGTATGTGCATTGACTACAGAGAATTGAACAAGTTGACGATCAAGAATAGGTATCCTTTGCCAAGGATTGATGATCTGTTTGACCAACTTCAAGGTTCAAGTTTCTACTCCAAGATCGATCTTCGATCTGGATACCATCAACTTCGGATACAGGAGGAAAGTATTCCGAAGACAGCCTTCAGAACTCGATATGGGCACTACGAGTTCCTTGTCATGCCGTTTGGTTTAACAAACGCACCTGCAGTGTTCATGGATTTGATGAACCGAGTTTGTAAGCCGTACCTGGATAAGTTCGTGATTGTGTTCATCGACGACATCTTGATCTACTCAAAGACGAAGGCAGAGCACGAACAACACCTCAGAACTATTTTAGAGCTACTGAAGAAGGAGCAGTTGTATGCCAAATTCTCTAAGTGTGAGTTTTGGCTGAGAGACGTGCAATTCCTTGGGCACGTGGTAAATGAAAGTGGAATTCATGTGGATCCAACCAAGATCGAGGCGATCAAGAATTGGGAAGCGCCAAAGACGCCAACCGAGATCCGGCAATTCTTGGGTTTGGCTGGTTATTATCGAAGATTTATTGAGGATTTTTCAAAGATCGCTCAGCCATTGACGCTCCTCACGCAAAAGGATAAAAAGTTTGATTGGGGAATCAAACAGGATGAAGCATTTCAGTTGTTGAAGGATAAGCTCTGCAACGCGCCAATCTTAGCTCTACCGGAAGGTACCGACGATTTTGTGGTATACTGCGACGCATCGCGTCAAGGATTGGGTTGTGTGTTGATGCAACGTCAAAAGGTTATCGCCTACGCATCACGCCAACTGAAGGTACATGAGAAGAACTATACCACGCACGATTTGGAGCTAGGCGCAGTGGTTTTTGCTTTGAAGATTTGGAGACACTACCTTTACGGGACAAAGTGTACGATCTTTACAGATCACAAAAGCCTCCAACATATATTCAACCAGAAGGAGTTGAATATGAGGCAAAGGCGATGGGTTGAGTTGCTGAACGATTACGACTGCGAGATCAAGTATCATCCGGGGAAGGCGAATGTGGTCGCCGATGCCCTAAGTCGCAAGGAGAGAATCAAGCCCATAAGGGTTAGGGCTATGGAAATGATTATCCAAACCGATCTTTCCTCGCGCATTCGAGCAGCGCAAAAAGAAGCTCTCAAGGAGGAGAACCTTGAGAAAGAATATCTCCGTGGGATGGAGAAGATATTGGTTCCAAACAAGGAAGGAACGTTATGTTTTGAGAAAAGGATTTGGGTTCCTTTGTTTGGTGATTTAAGAGAGGTTATTTTTGATGAAGCTCACAAGTCACGGTACTCTATCCACCCGGGAGCGGATAAGATGTACCAAGATCTTAAGGATTATTATTGGTGGCCTAGGATGAAAGGCGATGTTGCTATTTATGGGAGCCAATGTTTGACTTGCGCTAAGGTTAAGGCAGAATACCAGAAGCCTTCGGGACTTCTGCAGCAACCGAAAATTCCCCAATGGAAGTGGGAAGAAATATCCATGGATTTTGTTACAAAGCTGCCAAGAACGCCTAAGGGCCATGACACTATCTGGGTGATAGTGGATCGATTGACGAAGTCAGCACACTTCTTGCCCATCCGTGAAAAGGATCATACAAGCAAATTGGCTGAAATTTACATGAGAGAGATTGTCACTCGCCATGGAGTACCCCTCTCGATTATTTCTGATAGAGATGGAAGGTTCGTATCGAGGATATGGCAATCCTTCCAGGAAGCTTTTGGCTCGAAGCTGAATATGAGCACCGCTTTTCACCCGCAGACCGACGGCCAAAGTGAGCGGACGATTCAGACATTGGAAGACATGCTGAGAGCATGTGTGATGGATTTAGGCGGTAGCTGGGATAAGCATTTACCCCTGGTTGAGTTTTCATACAACAACAGCTACCACACCAGTATTGGTGCCGCGCCATTCGAAGCTTTATATGGGCGCAAGTACAGGTCGCCGCTCTGTTGGTCTGACGCAGGTGATAGACAACTGGTAGGTCCCGATGTAGTTCAGGAAACTACAGATAAGATCGCGCAAATCCGAGATCGCATTAGCGCGGCTCGTGATCGCCAGAAGACCTATGCAAATCTGAAAAGGAAACCTCAAGAGTTTGAGGTTGGGGATATGGTTTTGTTGAAGGTATCACCCTGGAAGGGTGTAGCACGCTTTGGGAAGCGTGGGAAGTTGAATCCACGCTACATTGGTCCTTTTAAGATTTTGAAGAAAATTGGAACAGTAGCATACAAGTTGGATCTACCTGCCGAGCTGAATAACGTTCACGATACATTTCATGTATCCAATCTTAAGAGGAGTCCAACTCAAGTTAACGTTGCCATTCCTACCGACGAGATTCATATTGATGACACGCTCCACTTCGTTGAAGAACCTGTTGAAGTCACGGATTGGAAAGTTAACAAGACCCGCCGGAGCAGTGTCAAGCTCGTCAAAGTTCGCTGGAATGCTAGACATGGTCCTGAATTCACCTGGGAGCGTGAAGACCGAATGAAAGAGAAATACCCCCATTTATTTCCAGAAGACCCTGCTTCTACAAGCAGAATTTAAAATTTCGGGACGAAATTTATTTAACGGGGGGAGAATGTGACAACCCTCACAAAACCAGGTATCCGTACGACTTAATTAATTATTAATTGCTGCCTAATTACGGTGCTTGACTGAGATTACTGCTACTTGATTGTTGGTACTTGTACATATCTGCATCATACTTTGATATTCCTGTCACTACACTACTTATTTATTGAACCTTAGTGACAAACATGATGCACAAAAGCACAGTAGCACTAAACGGATACACAGTGAACATGCTGATATAGCCAGCATCAGGCAAACACTGCCTCTAAAGGCCTGAATGAGCCAGAATTATTTTACTACACCCATAGTGTGTGTAGGGATACAAGGGTTGTATGATTACGTCTCTAGGAATAAGATATAGAGATTTGGATGTGCCTAAAACGAACTTTAAGCACAAAACACAGCACTTTTATCAACACACTAGCTTCTAGCTAAGTAATAAAGTGCCAAAATATGAGGAATTATTCCCGACACTTTGCAGAATAAATTGTGTCGCTAAAAATATTATTTATGACGCTTAACGGATATCTTAAGCACTTTAACGGATTACTATCCAACCGAACAACCGGACAATACCCGGAACATAAAAATATTGCCAAAATTAATATTGGTATTTTTCTGAGCCAGTTAGGGTCCCTGATTACCCTAACACCCGCTTCCTAATGCATTAAACAACTAACGGGGTTAGACCTCACACTTAATGCACTTAACGTAACTGAACCGTAACTGAACGATTGAAAACGAACCGGATGTCATTACATCCTAAAGATTTCGGCCAACCAAGGAAGGACGAGAGTACGAGTTTTATTATTTTATATTGGATTGCACGAGGATCGAGACGACTTTCTCTATAAATAACATCACCTCTTACACACACAAACACACACACACTTCACTCACTCTCTCTCTCCCTCTCCCCTCTCCCTCTCGGCCGAACACTATCACCACCACCCACCCGCTTTCGAGTTCAAGTCTTGCAATTCCAAGGGTATACAAGTGTCGGTGGTTACGTACAACGGAGCTCGGAACAAACGGAACGCGGAGGACCTCTACCGTTTGCTATTATCCACGCAGTTTTCGCCATAGATCTTCCCTAGCCCCGAGCTAGAGGTATAACGTTTAAAACTCATTTTTGGTCATGTCTAAAGTGGTTAAAAAGATATTTGTCGGTTGAATGTCGGTAACCCGCTTGATGAAACTTTAAAGTCTTCAAAAACGTGTATTTCGTTGGATAAAAGCACATAACGCGTGTAAAAGTCGTAGTACTTGAATATGTTGATTAATATGGCCCGATCTACGATGTGGTGGCTCTCATCATCGTTTAACCCGACTTTGTCCGGATCGCGTATCTTGACATACACTTGTTTCTTGTGTACAAGGGTTAAAAGGTGAAACTCCACCACACGGGAAACATGAACTTGTGTAAAAATGTTTTGACATGAAAAATAGTATCTAAAACAAGCCGATCTACGGATGTACAAGTGGTATATTCGTAGGACCGGGTGTCGAGAAAATCACGTTTTTATAAAAATGGGTAAGATATGAATAAGTATGATTTTCTATAAACTACAAGTGTAGAAACACTTGTACATAAAAGATCCGACAAAAATATTGAGTTTTTACAAAAGTTGTCGGGAAGTTGTGAAGAGTGATTGTTTCTAAAAACGGGGTTTTTACAAGACTAAGTTATTATATGAATAGATCCACTAATATAAAGTGATCTACAAAACGACTCTTGGAAAAATTACAAGTTCGTGTGGTAATACGACCTCGCAAAATAATCGACAATTTGAAGTGTTAAAACTTGTTTAGCATGTTGGAAAATTGTTTCGGTTGATTTGATAAATTGTTGAGATGTTTTTGTAAAAGAAAATGATACGCTTGAAAGCGTGGCCACCTCCAGTTACAGGGGAAACTCTGGCGAAATTTTCTAAAAATCCAACACCTAGAATATTTACAAGTGTTGGAATTATTTTTGAAGTATTTACAAAATATATTTCGCCATGACTTTATTAAATATTCGGAGGTGGGATTTTCACAAAAATAAACGTGATAAATATTTATTCAATAAATATATTTTTTTCACAACACTGTTTATGATTATTTTGTGAAAATGTATAAATATTATTTTTAGAGTAAAAATAATATTTACAAACTTTGTCGAACTCAAAATAATACAAACGCTTATACGACAAGCATAAAAGTTACAACGGTAATTTCTATTGCCACCTAATCATTAAAACGTAACTTACGCTTTACGCAGAAATATTCATCGACACGTATGTTGTCAACGTATTATTTTGGAAAAGAATTAAGTAAAGAAAATATATTATTTTTGAGAAAAATAATTATATTTTGGAATAAGAAATAAAATATATTAAGTGGGACTTAATGAGATAATATGAATACACATGTATTTAAATCCCCCATCCTTGGGAAGGAAAGTAAAATACCAAGTATACACACGAAGCGGTTGTCTAACCGTTTCCCAAAAATATCAACTATGAAGCTAAAGCACGGCCATCCGTCTAATAGAATTAGCACATGTAGGTCGTTGCGCAGCACACGGATATTCGGATTACTGATTTAGTGACGCCTTCACTGTGAGTTCATGTCCCCCTTTTCTCTTAACTGTTTTCAGTTTTATAAACTGCGGGGGTGAAATACATGTTACAATGATTATGGATATGTTATACATGGTATGGTTAGCGTAAGGAGGGTTACTTAGATCATGTGAATGGGTAGGCGGAAACTTGAGGTCATTAATCCTCAAGGTAGGACCGAGGGGCAGGAGCGGTAGATCTATTTGGGTGTAGCGAGCCCAGTCCCAGGTCCAGCAGAACGGACCTTGGGATGACTTTGTTCCCGACGCATAAATTTGCTAGGTTTGAGCCTTCCTACTTGCATTTACACATATCAATGGCCTTGCAAACCATTGGTGATCTCTTTTTCCTTATTTGCTACATACCAGGGTTTTTGATAAAGATAAAGGTTTATTTACTCATTTTCGCATGAACTCGCTCAACATTATTGTTGATTTTTCAACTTACATGTATTTCAGGGAATTAAGGATCTGGCACGGTTTAGCAGGATTTCCCGCTGCATTTAGACTCAGAGTCATCCGGGTTCAAGGCTTATGGCTCTTTCCTGGACAAGCCATAGCCCCTGAACCATGTTTATTTATGCTTGCATTATGGTAGTAGTTGTACTGTTTAAGACAAGTAATGGTTGTTGGGTGTTTACCCATTTAGACAATGTTTGACAATTTTATTTTCAATGGATGACTTTGCATGATTTTAAATTCATATAGCTTGTTATGGTTAAGCTATGGTATTAAGAAGTCACACCAAATTAACCACGCTTCCGCAAAGCCAGGGTGTGACACTCTCAACATTCTTCTCAGCAACACTTTCAACATTCTCTTTCTGAACAACATCTTCAGATTTCATTTGCTGTTGTTTTTTAGCAGCTCGTTTCTCCTTCAGTTTCTCCATGCGATCTGCAAAATAGAAATGAAAACTTTCAGGAGATAGATGAGATTTAGCAATATTATATGCTTTTCCTCCTCATCATCACTACTGCTATTATCTGGAGGTGACTGATCAAACTGTACAGATTTTTCAGAACTAGCATCTGATACATCAGAATTTGACGGTGTTTGATCAAATACAACTTCCTTTTCTGTAACAACATCATTCTGTGCACTTTCTTCTGAACTCTGTGAGCTTTCCTCAACATTTTTAGAACTTTCATCAGAAACAACCGACTCTTCTTCCACATTCTTTACAGTCTCTCCAATAGACTTCATCCAGGTGGCAAACATGTCTGGTTCTCTCACAATCTTAGCAATGAAAGCTTTATACTCTCCTTTTTCATCAATAAACATATCCCAACTGAAGCCTTCAGGTAGTCTTTCATCATCTTGATCGACTATACACGCTTTGCTATCAGGTGATATGTAGTTGTTCCAGTTGAAGTCTACCAAACATGCTCTCTTAGAATCCTCAATCTTCCTACCATGAGCCGTCAGTGAATCTTGTGATTGACCAACCTGCTGATAAATAGCTTTCCGGTAGTAGTCGTCTTTCCCGAACGAATTCTGAGCACCACAAGCCTCCCTGTTCTTGCACTCTCGTTTGAAATGACCTTTCTCCCTGCATCGAAAACAAGTAACTTTAGATTTATCAAAACCTAAAGTAGATATATGAGCATCAAGAAAATCATTTCTCCCAGTAATTGTCTTAAACTTTTCAGCACGCCTAAGAACACTCGCTAGATACCATTTGATATCCATCAATTCCATCTCTTCGGCGTCTATTTGATCATAATCCTCCTTTGTGAGCATAGGATTTCCGATCCGACCAGCAACAAGACCCTCATAAGATAACAATACAGAACCAAGTAGAGCCATGTGGTCTTTTGCAGTTTCCTCAGAAAAACTTTGACCTTCTGGAAGATTTAGAGCGATGTTGCACTGAATCATGTAACCATTTCCTGTCTTTGTGCCTTGAGACTAAAAGCTTGTATTTGACTCTTTAGGATTGACACTCGGAAATGATGAGAATCCACTGCTGCTTTTGTTTGATCCCTGATCAATCTTTTCTGTAGAATCCCCAGCACTAAACGCAGTCTGGATTTTCGGACTTCTCTCAGTTTCTGGAACTGGAATGCTACCCTTGTAGTACATCTTCACGTCCTGTTGACCACTCGGACTGTTCATCCTAGCAATCTTCTGCTGTTCCAGATCCTGACTCTCGATCTTTTCGATAAACTGAGAAATCGTTAGCCCATCATAGACATCGGTATTCTTTAGAATCATCAAATACGTTCCCCACTCTTTCTGCGGTAACGCATCGGCAAGCTTATCCACCCACTCTTCACGATCTTTAGTAATACTCAACATTGACATTGATCGCACTAGGTGGCAGTAGCGTTCTATCAGCTTCTTTGTATCCTCCCCTGGTAAGCTGCTAAACAAATCAAACTCTTTCTAAAGGAGTGCCTTCTTGCTTTTTATCATATTCTCACTACCCTCAAATTTGACTTTAAGAGCATCCCAGATTGACTTTGCAGTTCTGTCATGCTGTAACAGAATGAATATGTCTTCTTTGATAGCTTGTTGCAACAGACTGATCATCATTTTCTCAGCATTGTACATAACCCGTTCCTGATCCGTGAACTCAGATAACTCTTTAAGAACCTGCAAATTTGTTCGAGGTAATACGTATTTCTTCAGAATACATTCCCATGACCTAAGATGATTTGCCTGTACCCAGTTCTCGAATCTGTCTTTCCACCCGTAGTATTCGTCGATACTCATCAGTTTCGGGGGCTTTTGGGTGGTTCCCGTTTCATTTTCTAAGTTCATAGCTTGGGCAATAGCAGCAGGACCAGACAATGTTGCAAACGCGTTATAAAACTCAGTATCCATGATGACTTAGCACGTTTTTCAAAATCAGTGACAAATAAGCGAAATCAGGTGTTTGTGCACAATGAGCGAAATCCCAGAAGTCCTAAAAGCGAAATCAGGATGTTGAATGTACTTAAGAGCGAAACCCTGATGGTCCTTATGAGCGAAAACTCATATAAAGTGCCTCAGGAGCGAAACCTCATGTTCCAAAGAGCGAAACCCCTTAATCTTGTAACACAAGAGTGAAACCCTGATGATCTTTGGAGCGAAATCCCAGAATTAGGTCACAAAAGTGAAACCCTAATGACCTTTGGAGCGAAACCTCTCAATTTTGGTGACACAGGAGCGAAATCAGGGTCTTGAATGTTCAAAAGAGCGAAATCTGATGTACAAAAGAGCGAAACCCTCTCCTAATGTCCATAAAAGCGAAACCTAGTCTGAGGTCAATTTTGTCCATTTTTACTTTGAATTTAGGTCTCAAATTCTCAGGGATTTGTCTATGTTCAATTTCACACAATCTGTGAAATTTTGATCCAATTTTGACCGGTAAAACTCTCTGAAATGATGAAAGAAGGTGTAGAAGTAAGAAATCTCGATAAATTCCAGCTAATCTCTGCAGAACTCCTCCTCCTGAGCTCTGATACCACTTGTAGGATCGTGATCTGACCCGAACGAGTCGTTCAGAGGTGTTCAACTTCGTTTCAGGTGCAGAATAACAAGAAACGAAGGTAGAAATAGCTGATTCTTCACTAAATATGCTGATTGTATTGATTTAACAACGTTTACAGCTCGATCTTCACACCGACAGCACTTCGGTATGGAATACAAGGCTATGCTCTATGTGGTTTCGCTCATATGACTCCTATTTATAGTGATGATGGTTTCGCTCCAAGGTACTTGTCCTTATGAGCGAAACCCTAACATGTACGCATAAGTGAAACCCTAACCTATCCACATAAGCGAAACCCCTAGCAAATGTCCCTATGAGCGAAACCTGCTTTCTAAACACATATACTTCCTATTTTCTCGTAAAATGTTCCCTAATCTATACAATACAATGTAAGACTCGATACAAGACGAAGTCGACAGATGTAGTGCACCAACAGCGACTACGTACTCCTAAAGGTATCACCTTGGAAGGGTGTGGTCAGATTCGGCAAGAAAGGGAAACTAGCGCCTCGATATGTTGGACCTTTTAAGATTCTGGAAAGGATCGGAAAAGTCGCCTACAGACTCGAACTACCGGAGGAACTGAGTAACGTCCACCCGACTTTCCATGTTTTGAACCTCCGAAAGTGTCTGGCTGAGCATGATTTAATTGTACCTCTTGATGATCTTCAAATAAACGAAACACTACACTTCGTAGAGAAGCCTGTCGCGATCATGGATCGCCAAACCAAGCAGCTCAGACGCTCGCGCATTCCTATTGTGAAAGTCCGATGGGAGGTAAACGAGGCGCAGAGTTCAGTTGGGAACTCAAAAGCGACATGAAGGCAAAGTACCCGCAGTTGTTTGTTACGGATGAAGCCTAATTTCGGGACGAAATTCCCTTAAGTGGGGGAGGCTGTAACACCCCGTGTTTCGAAAGTCAAAGTCAAGATTGAAGTCAAAGGGAGACAAGATTACTAATTGCGATCTGTCATTCCCTTGCTCAATTCCTGTTTTGACTTCTTTGACTTGTGGGTGGTCTATTTTATGCTTTACGTTAGTTGTATTATGTGGAGTATCTATTAATAACTGAGGTTTATTCGATGTTTATCGCATGATTGATCGCTTATCGCTTATCGCAATCGCACTCGCAACCCGAATTACGCGCTTTGGATATTGTTTTATGTGTGTGTGTGCCTTATGTGTTACTTGTGCATGTTTAATTATGTTATGTTGTGGTGATTAATCGAAACTCAATCGCAATCGAATCGCATACGCTGAACGCAAGATAATTATGATGATTATATGTTAGATATAGTAGTTGGGATTAAAAGTAATTTGAATAGGAAACTCTATCGCATCGCAACGATCGCAATCGCAATCGAAACGGTAAAACTCGTCGCGTCGAACACTCGAATCAAGTGGCTAATCAACCAAGTGACCAACCAATCGACCAGCCGCTCGATCGAGCTACCACTCGATCGACCAGCCATTCGATTGGGCTGCCAACTCGATCGACCAGCCACATTCCACCCTTTCCTTTTAGGAAACCCTATAAATACCTCTGTCAACATCACAACTTACCACTTTTGCAATCTCTCGTCCGACCAGTGCTCCAACCTCACTTTTTCTTCGATTTCTCGCGATTCCGGTAAGATTTCAACCTAAATCTTGTACTTTCTTAATCTACACACACTCCTACACCTTTCTATCTTTTGAATCTTAACTTTTAACCGTGAAATCACTAGATTTGAGGTGTTCTAGGATGATGTCATCATGGTGTTCTTGAGAACTTCATGTATTGGCCTCAATCCACCAAGAACAACTTAGATCTGAACGATTTCCACACAAATAAACATAGATCTTTCATTGATTTAAACATATTCACGATGAAGGGGATTGGAAGATGGTTTTCCAACTTTCTTTCAACTCTTTTATACTCAATGCACTCAAGACCGATAGAATCGGAACTCGTACTAACCTTCCACTCATTCTTGTGGTTGTGTTGGTTCAAGATCTGGATTCTATCCGCGAGACCACCGATTTCGGGTTAACCAATGACAGCCGCCTTGAACCGGTAAACTGGTTGAACTAGGGTGATTCCTGTTCAACCGGGTCACTGGGGTCAAGATGGGGTTCTGTTGATTGGCACGTTGTCACACCGTCTCGATAAAACTACAAACTATCAAAATGACCAAGGAAGAAGACGATCAGGTCGACCAGGTCGGAGTGTCGTCCGATCGTACTACTGTCCGAACGGATTACCAACCGATCGGGTTGCCACCCGATCGGCTTACACTTTAGGTCCCACACTTAACCCACTTTTTTAAAAATATTTAAAGTTTGAACGTTGAACGAATTATTGTCCGACCGGATTACCACCCGATCGGATTACTACTCGACTATGAGATGATTAGACTTCAACACTTAACAATTTTCAACATGTTCAGTACAAACGGATTGCCACCCGATCGGACTATCATCCGGTCGAGTGACAAACTGCTGTGAACTTGTTCTCACTGAAGTGTCCAACCAATCGGGTTATCGTCCGATCGAACGACCGTTCGATTGACAGACCTGAAAGGTAGAGATGCGTCTATGTTTTCAAAATGCTACAACGAAAACTTCAAAAGACAAGCCATCATACACAAACACATCCTTCCCAAAGGAAATAACAATCCACTCGAAAGGTCACCCGGTCAGATGACCATCCGAGCGGACTGTCACCCGAACGACCAGCTACCCGATCGGATTGCCATCCGATCGGATTGTTGTCCGACCCACTGTCACTTGTATCGTTTAACGCGTCGCTTATCGTTATACTATCGTTTTGATCAGGCTAACCTTACTCTCTAGCGCTCCCTTCAATCCACCAATCGCTGTGAGTATACTCGATCCCTTTTTTGCTTTACGCATTTTTGGGTGTTACATACGTTACTTATTCTAAATCACATCAATCACACTATGCAATACTTTAAAAGCTAACCGTTGCCGCATGTTATACGTGACTTAATGAATGCTTGTTTGTTATGTTTACACATGGAATGCTGTCTACCTGCCTTAGCAACGATAGTACTATTTGTTTGGACTCAGCACCTGTTCACTCAGGGGTTGTTAAGGACAATTTGTTACATGGCTCACAGTGGTGAGTGTGTATTACAAACTGCCTTAGGCAATCAACCTGCAGTCATTGGTATCGATAGTTTCATGTCGATAACTAACATGCCTCATTTTACACTGTGTACGTGCTGGTTATGCGTAACGATTTCGAACTCTATTATATCTATTAAACTTGTATGCTCACCTTTACACTATGTGTATTGACTATTACTTTAACGTATGTGACAGGTGATTAGGATGCTTATATGCTTAGCTTGCTGTGAAATCGAGGCTAGGAAAGGTCTAGAAACAAATAAACAATTTTCTGTATTTTGAAATCTGAGTTGTCGGAACAGAACAATTTGACTAGATCTTGTCTGTAATAATTATATTATCTTTTATGACATGGTATGGGACATGTTGCTTAAATAATTGGTAAATTATAGCTGCTATGGAAACTTATGGACAATCTGTTTTGCTCAGTGTCGCACCCCGATGATTCCGCCATCGGTTGGAGTGTGACACGTTTCATTCCAGGCCACCAATATCCTTTCTTCAGATCTTGATACATTTTTGTTGCTCCGGGATGTACCGCATAACGAGATTTGTGGGCCTCCTCTAGTAACAGTGATTTCACTTCACATAACCAAGGTACCCAGATTCGGCCATACCTGGTCATGATGCCATCAGTATTCTTTAATTCATCAACTAAGCCTTTCATTCTTTCCTTCCTCGGATCACTAGCATTTAAGGATTTTGTTTGGTCAAGGGTAATGCTATTCTGGAAATATCCTGTATAAACCTTCGATAATACCCAGCCAAACCCTGAAAACTTCTTACTTCACTCGGGTTCTTAGGAGGAACCCAGTTCATAACGGCCTCTACTTTAGTTGGGTCTACCAAGACACCATCCTTATTAATGACGTGGCCAAGAAATTGCACCTCTCTAAGCCAGAAGGCACATTTTGAAAACTTTGCGTAAAGCTTTTCCCTCCGAAGAGTTTCTAATACTTCACGCAAATGGGTTGCATGTTCGGCTCTACTACGAGAGTAAACCAGAATATCGTCTATAAATACTATTACAGACTTATCCAACATGGGTCGGCATACTCTATTCATAAGATCCATGAATGCGGCCGGCGCGTTAGTTAGCCCAAATGACATTACTAAAAACTCGTAATGTCCATATCGGGTTCTAAACGCGGTTTTCGCAACATCTTCCTCTCGTACCCAAAGTTGGTGATATCCCGAGCGCAGATCAATTTTTGAAAACTAGCTCGCTCCTGGCAATTGGTCAAAAAGGTCATCTATTCGAGGTAGAGGATATTTATTTTTCACTGTCAACTTGTTCAACTCTCGATAGTCGATGCACATGCGCATTGTACAATCTTTCTTTTTCACAAAAAGTACCGGGGCTCCCTAGGGTGACACACTCGGGCGAATGAAGCCCTTATCGAGCAATTCTTGTATCTGTGTCATTAGCTCTCGCATCTCAGCAGGAGCTAATCTATAGGGAGCTTTAGCCACTAGCTTGGACCTCGGGTTTAGTTCAATTCGGAATTCCACATCTCTCTCGGGTGGTAATCCCGGTAATTCATCTGGAAACACAACCAGATACTCGTTTACAACTTCAACTTCTCCAATTTCAGGTACCTTATGTCTTGTGTCCACAACGTAAGCCAAATATGCCTTACCCTCATTCCTTGCGTACTTAACCGCATCGACAATCGTGCACAGTTTTGTCTCTAATTTTCTTTCCCCATGGATACTTATTCGAGCCCCATTAGGTGACAACACATGAATGACTTTCGCCTCGCATCGTATTTCCGCGTGATAACGGGATACCCAATCCATTCCTACTACTACTTTAGATTCCCCCAAAGTCATAGGAATAAGATCTATTTCGAAATCTATGTTCTCTATGGTGATCTTACAATATTTACAAACTTCATATAACAAATAACTTTTGCTATCCGCTACTTCTACTTCTAAGGACACAGGCATTCGTTCTTTTCTAAAGGAGGGATGACACATAAGTTCATCTGACATGAAAGATCTACTAGCACCGGAATCGAATAACACATTCACGGGTATTTGGTTGATTAAGAAAATACCTGATACAACATTCGGTAGAACCTTAGCTTCCTCGGTGGTAATCTGAAACATCCTTCCCCAAGCCTTCTGATTTTCATTCTTCTTTTCATCTTTTTGCCCCTTTTGTTTAAGCTTTGGACATTCGGCCTTGACGTGACTAGGAGTAAAGCAATTGAAACACGTCCTCACGGGACTAGGGCACTTATAGTAAGGATGCCCCTCCTGACTACAGTTTTAGCATCCCTTCTTTCCCAATAGACATTCTCCGGTGTGAAGCTTTCCACAAGTTTTGCATGGAGGAATACTGCTTTTAGATCCTCCCTTATTTCTAGTGTCGTGCTGCTTAGGCTTCTTGGATGGACTAGTAGTTGTCGGCTTTTCAGTCGCTCTTTTCTCCCCCCTTTCCACTTGTCGCTTCAGTTCTATCTCTCTATCCCGGGCCAAGTTGATAAGTTCATTCAACGTTTCACACTTCGAGGGGGTAATGAATTCCCTATACTCGGCCTTTAACATGCCGTAATACCGGTTTATCTTCATCCTTTCAGACTTGACAAAATCGTCACAAAACTTTAGCTTATCAAAGAAAGTGTTGGTGATTTCATCAATAGATTCATCCTGTTGGCGAAGACGCAAGAATTTATCTTGTATTCTATCAATTGCCGACTGCGGGCAATGATACTTTAGGAACAACTCCTTGAATTCTTGCCAAGTTAGTGTTTGGAGTCTTACTTCCCCTAACTCCTTACATTGGGTATCCCACCAATCCTTGGCTTGTTGCTGAAGCTGACCCGTAGCAAACATTACTTGATCTTCTTTCTCACATCGGCTACGTATAAACATGGCTTCGATGTTTGCTATCCACATTTGACACTTTATCGGATCAACCTCCCCATTATATGAGGAGGGATTACATACCATAAAATCCTTGTATGTACACCTTCGTTCCTTACTTTTAGTCCTAGACCCTTCAATCATTTCCTTTAACTCCTCAATCTTGCTAGTCATCATTTCATTTACAACCCCTAAGACATGGCTTTCGACTTCTTGAGCTAACTTAGGAAGGTTGGCATGTATAACCTTTTCTGCCACCTCCATCATCTTATTATCGAATGCCTCTTGCCGTGCTACTTCAGCATCATCAACATTACTTGTGTCCATCATCTACATAAAACATTCATTCTATACATTAGTGTTCCCTTTTATACCCTTGTTCAATACATACATACTCCTTTTTATCATACTACATTCCCCTTTGCAATTCATACTTTGTACATTATCGTCATCGGCGATAACTTCGTCTTGTTTAGATCATTTTCTTTTATCTTAACAATTCATACTTTCTTCCTTAGTATACAATTTCTTCATTATTATTGATACAAAAACGACCTCAACTTTGATTACGGGCCTTAAAAATTGGTTTAAACAAGTTCTACATTTAAAATAAACAATAAAAAAAATTTTGCCAGCATTTGAAGCCCTCGCGGGCCGCGATGGATATCTCTTCAAGCCGTCGCGGGCCGCAACAGCTGTCGCGCGACACCACTGTGATCCATGTTAGGTGTCGCGCAGCGCGGCGCCTTCTTTTTCACAGAAGGTTCAGTTCTGTGCTGCTGCATTTGCCCAGATCTAACCTTTTTCTAATTACAAACTTTAAAACCTCATAACTATAGTTCTACTAGTCCGTTTTACCCGATTCTTTTTCCTACGTGTCCGTAATTTAAATACGGAACCGTTTAACATCATCATTTGTCTTAAATCTCAGTTCATAACAAAATCCCATAATTCCTTTTTATTACTCGCTAAGATTATAATCATATTTACAATTTGCTTACTTGCATAGCACTTCGGATCGAACACACCATCACATGAGCTCTTGGTTTGAGTTCAAGCAATTTTATCTCTAATACTTGAATCCCTCAAACCTTGGCTCTGATACCAACTTGAAACGCCCACTATTTCATACATTCGAAAGACTACAACATGACACATATCTTTTTCACAAATAAAGAAAATTTGGGCATGACCCGTTCGTACCATAAACGATTCCCTGTTTTAACCAAATTTCATTCAAAAATAAAGCGCAAAGACATCTTTTGAAAAGACGAGAAATACAACCAAACAAAAATTCATTACAAGTATTTTGGCGATACCGCCCAAAATAAGTTTTAACGAAAATACCTAAGTTACTACAAAAATCCTAACTTAGTTTAACATTACATTACAAAACCATTTTGACCCTTTTCAAGTAAGCGACTTAAACCGGAAGCGCATATGTAGTTGACGTGGTGCGTGTTCGATCCAAGAAAGAGGCCAAAGCACTTAAGCTTGAGATTTACCTATTATTACAACAAAGAAAACTTGTCAATAACTTTACATAATACAACTTAAAATTCTACCAACATTATCATTCAATTCTTCTAACATTCATTCTTTTAAGCGGTCGACCCATTTAGATACGGTTCGACATGCTATCATACTGTTTCATACTTATTCCATACTAATCAACCCGTCATAACGGATCATTCTCATAAACCAAATCGTGAACATTCCCATTTTATTCCAATTGACCCGTTCAATACGAATCAATATGAAATCTTATTCTTGACTACAATTTCAATTAAGAACATACCTTCTATAAATTTTAACTTGAATCTAACAGACTATAAGACTAACAATAAACATGGATTTGTAATGATAACTATACAACTATTAACATTACATAAACTTGTAAGTAATTGAACTTACCTCGTTCTTGAGATTTTTGTTGCGAACCCGAGCTTCCTCCTTCTTCCTTGTTTCCTACACATAATCCCATTCTTACTTAGATCATGTCATTTATTTACATAGCTTTTGTATTCATATGAAATTCGCATTCCACACACACCCTTTTTACAACTAGCAATTCCATATATTACACACAAGGCAAAACATCCAATTCACTCAATTTACACGAATCAATTATTCAAGCATTTAATCGAACACTTGGCATGCGTACATCAATTTTAGCACTAAGTACAAGTGTTTATGCATAATTTCTCTAGTAGGCTTCACAACTCTTTTTATCAATCTAAATCACATAACAATCATTCTACAACATGGTAATTCATCAATTATCTTAGTATTCATACATTCATCTATCACAACAACTCAATTTATTCAATTACAAGATTACCATACTACTAGGTTAAATGGGTTATACTTCAAACCTTCATTACGAACGAATTCAGACATAGAACATCTTCTAAATGATAATTCTAATGCATACATAAGCTTAATTTCATACCTATTCACATATTGATCAAAACCCACATTCACTAACTAGGAACAAATCATAAAATCAGACTTACTCTATGTAGGAGACTCTTAGATGGTTGAGATTTTGATCACATGCATTCGAATTAGGGCCAGAAACTCATTCAATCGTTTGTGATTTGAGAAGCAAGGGCAAGAAGGGTTGTTCCCTTCCTGATCGTTCCTGGGTCGCACACCCACACTCCAGACACATTCAATCTTTTATTGTCTTATTTATTTGCCAATTTACACATTCAGTCCCTTGGAATTTCTCAAGTTATCATTCTAGTACATTTTCCTAACTTCTTAAACTTCCTTGTTTATTATAACTTAATAAATTTTATTTAAAACTTTTAAACATTCAAATAGTCTATTATTAGATTTTTGGGGTGTTACAAACCTACCCCCTTAAAAGAGGTTTCGTCCCCGAAACCTTAATACATACCAAATAAAGACGGGTAGTGCTTCCGCATTTCATCTTCCGATTCCTATGTTAGATCCGATCCTTTCCGGTGTTGCCATTGAACTAAAACTTGTTGAATGGCTTTGTTTCGTAGATGTGTTATTTTGGAACCTTTGATAACGACCGGCCTTTCAAAATAGTTCATTTTCTCATCCAGTTCAATATCATCAAGCAGCACATACGCTGCTTCATCCGCGAGGCATCTTCTTAGTTGTTACACGTGAAAAGTGTTATGGATTCCATCTAAAGCCGGAGGTAATTCTAATTGGTATGACACTTTACCAATACGGGCTATAATTTTGAACGGTCTAATGTACCGAGGACCCAATTTCCCCCGTTTACGGAACCGTATTATACCCTTCCACGGCGAGACCTTTAGGAACACTCGATCCCCTTCTTGAAATTCAATAGGGCGCCTTCTTTTGTCCGCATAAGATTTTTGTCGGTCTTGCGCTGCCTTCAAACGAGCCCGTACTTGATCAATCTTTTCATTCGTTATCGCCACAACATCTTTAGGAGCGAGTTCTCGTTGCCCGATTTCTCCCCAGCATACAGGGGTTCTACACTTTCTACCGTATAACATTTCGTATGGCGCCATTTGGATACTACTCTGATAACTGTTATTATACGCGAACTCTACCAACGGCAAATGGTCGTCCCAGATCCCCCCAAAATCTAGGACACAAGCCCTCAACATATCTACTAACGTTTGTATAGTTCTTTCCGACTGTCCATCCGTCTGTGGATGGTACGCGGTACTCAGTCGCAAGTTTGTGCCCACATCTTTGTGAAATCTATGCCAAATTCGAGACGTGAATCTTGTGTCATGATCCGACACAATAGACATGGGTACTCCGTGACGAGCTATTATTTCATTCGTATAAATCTCTACCAACTTTTCAGATGAAATAGTTTCTCGTATGGGTAAAAAGTGAGCACTCTTAGTAAGTCGGTCGACTATAACCCAAATAGCGCCGTGACCTCGTTTTGTTTTAGGAAGCTTTGTAACGAGATCCAAGGTTGTCGCAACCCCCGCCCCCTATCTGTCCCGGGAACGGGCGGCCGCGAACAACAATGTTGGTGGTATCAGTGTTTATTAATTTGGCAGCGGAAATTACATCAGGACCGTAGTTAGGAAATATTTTATCAGAGTAAAATACCACATTTTATATAAATAAACATATTGGGATAAAACCCAAGTTTTTATTACATACTGGTTTATAGGGATAAATCCCATTTTATTGAAATAAAACGCCTTCTTTATTTAGGTAACTTTTATAGCCACTTTTCTAAGCCTTCAGTGCTGTCCAGCTGGCTTCTAATTGGCTTTCACATTGTGTTACCTGAAACGCATTTAAAAACATTTTGTCAGTGGGAAATACTGGTGAGTGAATTCCAGTTCAATCAAGAAAAGTTTAATTAATTTAAACAGTATTGAGAGCGATTACAATGTTTACATCTGCCCAATTACTCATTCCGTACTGTCAATCCTGACTGGTGGGTCATATTACACATTGGCTAACTCTTCGTCCAATGGTAACGTGTCTCACATTTTGTATACAAAACCCCAACATACTGGCAGTAATTGTAGAATTACAAAGATTCAATCACTGCTAACTTGCATTGTAAAATGTTTAAGGTTTTGTAAAAACTGTTTACAAAAAGGAGATTACTCACATTGCTGTCTTAGGTTTTCTTTAAGGATTTCCTGAGAATTATCTATAATTTACACAAATGCACACGTGTTAGTATAATAACCCATTTTAACATTAGTAATACCCTCCCCGAGACGGCAATCCAACGACTACGTCAGGCAGAACCACGACAGCCGTTACGGAACCCTAGATCAATCGGGCAGCGTATCTAATACGTATCCAGGGGTTATGATACTTACAACGGAGCAGAACTTCGTTATTTAGGGGGATATTATACCCGAGTGTAAGGTATACTACGTGAAAATTGCGAGAAAGATCGAAGAATTGAGCGACGTAAACTGAAGGTCCGAGCTCCCACTTTATATGGCCAGATTTTGGGTTTTACGCGGCCCGTGTAAGACGTAGCAAGGAGCTACGCGGCCCGCGAGACCCCCTAGGTTAGGCCCTAGCTCGTCCGAGTCAGCCCTAGCTTCGACACGCTGCACGACACGTGGCAGCACCGGGTGTCGCCTGATCGCCTTACTGCCGCGGCCCGCGTAAGACGTAGCCATGGGCTACGCGGCCCGCGACAAACTCAATTTTCTTGTTTTTATTTAATTTTTAATGTTATGTCGTATTTTGGGCTCGGTTTTCACATACGGGGTGTATTTTAAGACATATTGGGATTTTTTAAATATTTTTAGGGTGTCGAAAAATTTAGGAGGGTGTGGGTTTATTTTAGGGTTGTTATATCCTCCCCACCTTGTTTTAGAGCTCGTCATCGAGATCTACTGGAACAAGTGTGGATATTTCCTTTGCATTTCTGATTCAAGTTCCCATGTGTATTCTGGTCCTCTTTTGGAGTCCCATTTCACTTTGACTAGAACTAATCTCTTGTGCTTGAGATTCTTGACTTTCCGGTCTTCAGTCTGTAGAGGCCTTTCTACAAACATAAGTTGTTCATTTACCTCTATATCCTTAAGAGGTACTATAAGTGATTCATCAGTTAAGCATTTCTTGAGATTAGATACATGAAATACATCATGTATTCCTGCCATTTCCTCTGGCAGTTGTAGCTGATAGGCTACAGGTCCTATTTTTCTAATAATCTCAAAAGGTCCAACATACCTGGGAGTTAGCTTTCACCTTTTGATGAATCTTACGACTCCTTTCCAAGGAGAGACTTTCAGTAACACTTTATCTCCTATTTGAAATTCCAACGGTTTACGTCTGTTATCAGTGTAGCACTTTTGTCGATCACGTGCTGCTTTTAGTCGTTCCTTGACTTGCATGATCTTGTCAGTCGTTTCTTGCACTATCTCAGGTCCAGATAGTTGTTTTTCCCTAATTTCTGCCCAACAGACTGGGTTTCGGCACTTTCGTCCATAAAGTGCTTCAAATGGTGCAGCATTGATACTGGTGTGATAATTGTTTTTTGTAAGAAAATTCTATTAACGGTGAGTGATCATCCCAATTACCTCTGAAATCAATTACACAAGCTCTAAGCATATCTTTCATTGTCTGTATTGTCCTTTCGCTTTGTCCGTCCATTTGAGGATGATAAGCGGTGCTTAGATTCAACTTGGTTCCCATTGCTTTTTGGAAACTTGCCCAAAAATGAGAGGTAAAACGACTATCCCTATCAGAAATAATTGATAAAGGAATTCCATGCAATGAAACTATTTCATTTACATACAATTTAGCTAATTGTTCCATACTGAAAGTTTCCTTCATTGGTAGAAAATGGGCTGACTTAGTTAGCCTATCTACAATCACCCAGATTGTATCATTACCTTTCCTTGTTTTGGGTAATTTGGTAACAAAATCCAATGTTATCAATTCCCATTTCCACACGGGCATTTCTAATTGCTGCAATAAAACTGAGGGTTTCTGATGTTCAGCTTTAACTTGTGAACAAGTTAAACATTTAGAAATATAAGCTGCTATACCATTTTTCATTCCTATCAACCAAAAAATCTTTCTTAAATCCTGATACATCTTATCACTTCCAGAATGCATCGTATACTTGGACTTATGGGCTTCTTCTAATATATAGTGGCGTAGGTTTCCTACTTTAGGTATCCATATTCTTTTCTTATGGAATCTCCAAATTCCATCGGTTCCTTGTTCTAATTCCTTAATCATTCCTTTTAGCTTTTCAGTATCATCCTTGATTACTGATTCTTGTGCTTTTCTAATTTGTTCATTTAAATCTACTTGTAGATTTAATTTAAGAGAACGTACCCTTTTTGGCTTTTCATGATACTTTCGGCTTAAAGAATCAGCCACTACATTTGCCTTTCCTGCATGGTACTGGATATTACAATCATAATCACTAAGAATCTCCATCCAGCGTCTTTGACTCATATTCAACTCTTTTTGCCCGAAAACAAACCTTAAACTCTTATATATGATCTGTGAAAATGGTAAACTTACTACCGTAAAGGTAATGTCTCCAAATCTTAAGGGCAAAAATTATGGCTCCTAATTCCAAATCATGGGTTGAATAATTCTCTTCGTGGTTCTTAAGTTGCCTTGATGCGTAAGCTATAACCTTATGACGTTGCATCAATACACATCCATAACCTAACTTAGAAGCGTCACAATAGACTACAAGGTCTTCAGTTCCTTCTGGTAACGCTAGTATTGATGCGTTGGTTAATCTTTGCTCAAGAATTCTAAATGCTTTTTCCTGTTTTGGTCCCCATTCAAACTTAATGGATTTACAGGTTAGCTTTGTTAAGGGAATGGCTATTCTAGAAAAATCTCGAATAAATATTCTATAATAACCGGCCAATCCTAAGAAACTTCTAACCTCGGTTGGTGACTCAGGGGTTTTCCATTTGGTAATTGCCTCAATCTTTGTGGGATCCACATGAATTCCTTCATGATCAACTAAGTGTCCAAGAAACTGTACATGTTCTAACCAAAACTCGCACTTTGAAATTTAGCACAAAGCTTTTCCTTTCTTAGTAAACTTAGGAGTGCGTGCAAATGCTTTGCACGTTCCTCTTTACTCTTAGAGTAAATGAGAATATCATCTATGAAAACAATTATGAATTTATCCAAATATGGCTTACATATTCGGTTCATCATGTCCATAAATGCAGCTGGGCATTGGTTAAACCAAATGGCATGACAGTAAATTCATAATGGCCAAACCTTATTCTGAATGCGGTCTTAGGAATATCCTCTTCCTGTACCTTTAGTTGATGATATCCTGTCCTTAAATCGATTTTAGAGAAAAATCGAGCTCCGTGCAATTGATCGAACAGATCATCGATTCTTGGTAATGGATACCGATTCTTAATTGTGACCTTGTTCAATTCACGGTAGTCAATGCACATACGCATCGATCCGTCTTTCTTTTTAATGAATAAAATCGGTGCTCCCCGTGGCGATGAGCTTGGCTGTATGAATCCTTTCTCCAATAATTCGTCTAACTGTTTCTTCAGTTCCTGCATTTCTGCGGGTGCCAAACGGTAAGGTGTTTTGGCAATTGATGCTGTCCCTGGTAGTAGGTGGATTCTGAATTCAACTTCCCTATCCGGTGGTAGTCCTGGTAATTCTTCTGGAAAGACATCGGAAAACTGGGATACTACTGGAATATCCTTTAGTTCTTTTCCTTTAGTGTTAGTGATTATAGAATATCAAATACACTATAGATCCTTTTCTTATACAACTTGTTGTTTTCATCACAAAGATGAATTTTGTGGATCTAGATGGTTTATTTCCTTTAATTGTGATCTTTTCACCCTTTGGTGAATTTACTTGGATTGACTTTTGATCACATAAAATACTGGCTTTATTGGCTATTAACCAATCCATTCCTAAAACGACATCAAATCCTGCCAGATTCATTGGGTAAAGGTTTGCAATAAACTTTTGATTTAAAAACTCTATTCTTGCTCCCTGCAAGATTTCAGAAATCCTAACCGTTTCTCCATTTGCTGTCTCTACTAGACATTCTTGTGGGAGTTTAGTTAATGATTGATTAAGAATTTTGCAAAATGAAGTATTAATAAAACTTTGGTTCGCACCAGAGTCAAATAATACTTTAGCAAAAACATCATTAACTAAAAACGTACTGGCTATGACGTCTGGGATCATCTTGGCTTCATCTGTAGTCAGAACAAATGCTCTAGCATTTTTGGTGTTCTTGTTGTTCGTAGCTGGAGCTAATTTTGGACAGTTTGGCTTGATATGACCTTGTTCTCCGCAGTTGTAGCATATCCTGTTGTTGGCTTTCTTCCTGCAATCTTCTTTCTTGTGTCCAGATATTTTACAAAAATTGCAATATATGGAGCATATTCCAGAATGCTTCCTTTTGCAATACTTGCAATAAGTTGCAGATGAAGAACCTACATTTCTCCCATGGTTGGAATTTCCAGATCGGAATTCCTGGGTAAGTCTTTGGGCTAGGTTCCTCCTTTGGTCTTCTTCTCGTGTACGCACTAACTCATCTGTCAATGTATTTGCTAGTTCTATGGCTTCTTCTATGGTTTGAGGTCTAGCTGCCTTGACTACATGCCTAATTTCCCCGATTAATCCCCAGATATAACGAGAGATTAATACCGGTTCAGGTGATGCAAGGGTTGGTACTATTCTAGCATATTCAAAGAATGTAGTAGTATAACCCTTACTATCTACCCCGGTCATCCTAAGGTTCAGGAATTTATTTGCTATCTGTTCCTTTTCATTGGGAGGGCAGAATTTCCTTTACCATGTTCTTAAATTCCTCCCATTCCATGTTGTAAACCCTATCACTTCCCCTTGACTGGAGGATAGTGTTCCACCATTCTAAGGCTGAGTTCTTAAACAGATTGGAAGCAAACATTATTTTATCCTCTTCGGCACATTTTCTTATTTTTAAAACAGCCTTAGTCTTTTCTATCCAACGTAGAGTTGCAATGGGTCCTTCATTGCCCAAGAATTCTATTGGTTTGCAAGACCAGAATTCTTTGTAAAAACAACCATAAAGCATGGTTCTTCTTCTTTTGGGAATGGGCACTTGAAGTACGGGTTCATTGTTCACGTTGTGTTCAGGTTCAATTGGTCACTTACTACTATGTTTACTTTTATTATCAGCTTCCTTAACAGTTTGGATAATAAATGGCATCGCATCTATTATTCCTTGTGCCACTATGTGTTGGCTGGCACTATTATCCACTTGGTTTCCATTTTTATTGTTGTTTGGATTCTCATTAATCGGGTTATTGTCATTCTGAATATTATCATTCTGGTTTTCCTGGTTCACTTCGTTGTCCATCTGAATTTTAAATATTTACCACATGTTAATATCACAAAATAATAGTTAATACAATCAGACAACACGCAGATTGATCAAAAACGTCGAGCATTGCGACTTTACTTTTTCTTATAAGATAATATGCATCTAGTACAAACCAACACTGGAAATTAAAATTACAATACCAACTGAAATAAAAATTACCCTAGTAGTAGTAGGCATCCGTAGTTTTTAGTTTTTTTTTTCATACACACATAGTTATTATTATATTATTACTACCATCTTCACCATCACATTCAAGGATATGGATTCATCCAAAAATCCATATTGCGCTCGTCGTACTTCCATACGAGTCGCTCTCCCACCTGTCGCATTCTCTCGCTACTCTCTAAAATTTCCTCACCAAATGTCCTAAGTTCTTGTACGTTGTCTGCACTCATTGGGGGTGCAGGTTCTAGGACGGGGTTCGGAATCTGGGGTGCGGGTTCCTGGTATGGGGGTGTAGGTGCCTGAAATGGGTAAGGATTCTCTAAAATCTCCCTAATGTATACATCGTTATCGAAATAGGGATCTAGAGGGCTCCTAGGTTCGGCATGGGCATGTCTTCGTGTATCGGGTAACGTTGCACATAGTCCCTATTGTCGTCCCACCATGGGTCGTAATTTGGGTCTAAGGGATTTGGTGCTGGTACCCTAGGTATTTCTTCCGGGTTGAAGTCATGCATTTCTACTTGATTTTCAGGGTTTTCTATTTCCATTGGTTGGTCGGGAATTGGTGGTGGTGGTTGGGGTGCTAGCATTTGTTCCAGGTTAGGGTCAGCTGCAGTGATTGTTAAGATATGGAAATTAGCTAAAATCCTATTAATCATGTCCTGAGCATGGGCATCGGTTTCTCTTTTGGCTGCAGCTAGTGCTCTCTGTTCTTGTAACTTTTTCATACGCTTTCTACGTTCATGTGCTCCCCGACTGAACCGTCCTCTCTTTTTTTGAGGGAATGGCTCTTCAGACTGAGCCTTAAATACGAATATTCCTTCTTTAGTATCAGCAGAGTACCCTGAGAGGTCAGGCCGTGAAGAGGCACCTTCGCTTCTAGGTGAACCACACAATTGACGGTACGCGTCAGATGGTCCTTGGTCGCTCATACTATAAACTAACAAATAGTTAAATAACACATAACAATAAAATACAATTACGGACGTATTTCCGTAATTTATTTCCTAACAGATTGAATTTTGGTGTCAGCAGAACACTTCTGTGGCAGAATCAGTGGCTTAGCTCTGATACCACCTTCTGTCGCAACCCCCGCCCCCTATCTGTCCCGGGAACGGGCGGCCGCGAACAACAATGTTGGTGGTATCGGTGTTTATTAATTTGGCAGTGGAAATTACATCAGGACCGTAGTTAGGAAATATTTTATCAGGGTAAAATACCACATTTTATATAAATAAACATATTGGGATAAAACCCAAGTTTTCATTACAAACTGGTTTATAGGGATAAATCCCAATTTATTGAAATAAAACGCCTTCTTTATTTAGGTAACTTTTATAGCCACATTTCCAAGCCTTCAGTGCTATCCAGCTGGCTTCTAATTGACTTTCACAATGTGTTACCTTAAACGCGTTTAAAAACATTTTGTCAGTGGGAAATACTTGTGAGTGAATCCCAGTTCAATCAAGAAAAGTTTTATTAATTTAAAAAGTATTGAGAGCGATTACAATGTTTACATCTACCCAATTACTCATTTAGTACTGTCAATCCTGACTGGTGAGTCATATTACACATTGGCTAACTCTTCGTCCAATGGTAACGTGTCTCACATTTTGTATACAAAACCCCAACATACCGGCAGTAATTGTAGAATTACAAAGACTCAATCACTGCTAAATTGCATTGTAAAATGTTTAAGGTTTTGTAAAAACTGTTTACAAAAAGGAGATTACTCACATTGTTGTCTTAGGTTTTCTGTAAGGATTTCCTGAGAATTATCTATTATTTACACAAATGCACACGTGTTAGTATAATAATCCATTTTAACATTAGTAATACCCTCCCCGAGACGGCATTCCAACGACTACGTCGGGCAAAACCACGACAGCCGTTACGGAACCCTAGATCAATCGGGCAGCGTATCTAATACGTATCCAGGGGTTATGATACTTACAACGGAGCAGAACTTCGTTATTTAGGGGGATATTATACCCGAGTATAAGGTATACTACGTGAAAATTGCGAGAAAGATCGAAGAATTGAGCGACGTAAACTGAAGGCCCGAGCTCCCACTTTATATGGCCAGATTTTGGGTTTTACGCGGCCCGCGTAAGACGTAGCAAGGAGCTACGCGGCCCGCCAGACCCCCTAGGGTAGGCCCTAGCTCGTCCGAGTCAGCCCTAGCTTCGACATGCTGCACGACACGTGGCAGCACCGGGTGTCTCCTGATCGCCTTGCTGTCGCGGCCCGCGTAAGACGTAGCCATGGGCTACGCGGCCCTCGAAAAACTCAATTTTCTTGTTTTTATTTAATTTTTAATGTTATATCGTATTTTGGGCTCGGTTTTCACATACGGGGTGTATTTTAAGACATATTGGGATATTTTAAATATTTTTAGGGTGTCGAAAAATTTAGGAGGGTGTCGGTTTATTTTAGGGTTGTTATAATGGTTATGTCTTCCCATTTCCAAACTGGTACCTCTAAAGGTTGCAATTTACCATATGGTTTTTGGTGCTCCGCCTTCACTTGGGAACATGTCAAGCACTTAGCCACATACTTAACAATGTCGTGTTTCATTCCAGGCCACCAATATCCTTTCTTCAAATCTTGATACATTTTTGTTGCTCCGGGATGTACCGCATAGCGAGATTTGTGGGCCTCCTCTAGTAACAGTGATTTCCCTTCACATAACCAAGGTACCCAGATTCGGCTATACCTGGTCATGATGCCATCAGCATTCATTTTTAATTCATCAACTAAGCCTTTCATTCTTTCCTTCTTCGGATCACTAGCATTTAAGGATTTTGTTTGGTCAAGGGTAATGCTATTCTGGAAAAATCCTGTATAAACCTTCGATAATACCCAGCCATACCCAGAAAACTTCTTACTTTACTCGGGTTCTTAGGTGGAACCCAGTTCATAACGGCCTCTACTTTAGTTGGGTCTACCAAGACACCATCCTTATTAATGACGTGGCCAAGAAATTGCACCTCTCTAAGCTAGAAGGCACATTTTGAAAACTTTGCGTAAAGCTTTTCCCTCCGAAGAGTTTCTAATACTTCACGCAAATGGGTTTGCATGTTCGGCTCTACTACAAGAGTAAACCAGAATATCGTCTATAAATACTATTAAAGACTTAACCAACATGGGTCGGCATACTCTATTCATAAGATCCATGAATGCAGCCGGCGCGTTAGTTAGCCCAAATGACATTACTAAAAACTCGTAATGTCCATATCGGGTTCTAAATGCGGTTTTTGCAACATCTTCCTCTCGTACCCGAAGTTGGTGATATCCCAAGCGCAGATCAATTTTTGAAAACCAGCTCACTCCTTGCAATTGGTCAAAAAGGTCATCTATTCGAGGAAGAGGATATTTATTTTTCACTGTCAACTTGTTCAACTCTCGATAGTCGATGCACATGCGCATTGTACCATCTTTCTTTTTCACAAAAAGTATCGGGGCTCCCCAGGGTGACACACTCGGGCGTATGAAGCCCTTATCGAGCAATTCTTATATCTGTGTCATTAGCTCTCGCATCTCAGCGGGAGCTAATCTATAGGGAGCTTTAGCCACTGGCTTGGACCTCGGGTTTAGTTCAATTCGGAATTCCACCTCTCTCTCGGGTGGTAATCCCGGTAATTCATCCGGATATTCGTTCACAACTTCAACTTCTCCAATTTCAGGTACCTTCTGTCTTGTGTCCACAACTTAAGCCAAATATGCCTTACCCTCATTCCTTGCGTACTTAACCGCCTCGACAATCGTGCACAGTTTTGTCTCTAATTTTCTTTCCCCACGGATACTTATTCGAGCCCCATTAGGTGACAACACATGAATGACTTTCGCCTGGCATCGTATTTCCGCGTGATAACGGGATAACCAATCCATTCCTACTACTACATTAAATTCCCCCAAAGTCATAGGAATAAGATCTATTTTGAAATCTTCGTTCTATATGGTGATCTTACAATTTTTACAAACTTCACATAACAAATAACTTTTGCTATCCGCTACTTCTACTTCTAAGGGTACAGGCATTCGTTCTTTTCTAAAGGAGGGATGGCACATAAGTTCGTCTGACACGAAAGATCTACTAGCACCGGAATCGAATAACACATTCATGGGTATTTGGTTGATTAAGAAAATACCTGATACAACATTCGGTAGAACCTTAGCTTCCTCGGTGGTAATCTGAAACATCCTTCCCCGAGCCTTTTGATTTTCATTCTTCTTTTCGTCTTTTTGCCCCTTTTGTTTAAGCTTTGGACATTCTGTAAGGTCTAAAACTTAAAAGACACTAACGAACTTCATTTGACAAAGATACCAAACGGGTCAATAATTCGTAAATAAAAAATCTGCATTTAACCATGACATAACTAACTAGGGGTTACTAAAATAGTTTACAACCCAACATTTCATAAACACTAACATAGTCTTCGACTACGAGTTCGACGACTAACAACAACCAAGTTATGTTACCTACAAAAAGACCCGTTTTAACAAAAGTTTTAACCAAATACTAATATCCTTGCGGAAGCGTGCATCAAGAGTGTGTTCGATCCAAGTAACGCCATTTAACAAGTCGCTTTACCTACATACAAGCAAACCGTTAGACGATCTTATTACAAAAATTTATACAACATCAATTACAATTATGGACCTTGAGTCAACCTTTTAAACCTTCTTTCAAACATAAGCTTCTCTAACTTCTCGCATAACCCTTCTAACTCATTCGACCCATATCTAAATTACATAAACGGCTTACAATAACTTGTTACAATTAAACAACTTCAACCATTTAACAATAATATACTACAACATTACATGCTAGTGATACTATGTAAGTGAGAACTTACCTTTATCGTTCTTCGTTTGAGACTCGGAACGGCTTGAGCTTTCCTCCTTAATTCCTACAATCCATAATTACATATTTAGTGTCACGTCTTTCTTTCCATTCCATTATCAATAGCTTCACTTTAACAACTAGCTAACTCTCTATTTTAGTCATTTAGCAATATACAACACATGATCAACTCATTCAAGCATTTTGACAAACACTTGGTGTGCATGCCATTAGATAAACATAAGGTACAAGTATTGTATGCATAACATGACTAGTTCATGACAATAACATCAATATCATTAATTTCAATCAAGTCTCATACAACCTTTACCCTAATTCGATTCCACATAACATCATCTTGTTAATAACATCATTATACAACATCATTATACTAATCTACATCAAAATTCCATGTTACATATCACTACCATTCTATCATAAGTGGGTTTTTCATGCTCAACATCAATTCATCCAAATACAAGAGTAAATTGTGTTCTAAGTGATGCAATTAACCACAATCATGCAACTTCTCATATAAATTCATTGAATTCTTGAAACCCTATACATTCATAGTCATCAAAAACATGAAATTCTTGTTACCTTATGCTTTAATGGACCTAGGAGATCAAGAATCTACCAACATGCAAGAGTAATTGTCTTGATTAGGGCCTCAATTTGTGCAATTTAGTGAATAAAGAAGGGGGGTTCATCTTGTGCTTGCTCCTGGCGACATAAACACACGCATATGTGTGTGTGTTTGTGTTATTTGTTCTTTTAATCACTTAACTTCTCTTATTTACATTTCTCCCCCCCCCATGTATGCACACTTAATTTAAATGGCTCATAACTTACTCAACCTAGTTAATAAAGTTCTAATTCACATTCTTACTAAACTTACATTCCTAGTTATTTCTTATAATATACCGTGGCAACGTACATAATTAAATTTTGGGGCGTTACAAGTCCATCCCCCTTAAAGAAGGTTTCGTCCCCGAAACCTAATTTACGTACCGAATAAGGACGGGTAAAACTTTCTCATTTCATCCTCCGGTTCCCAAGTGAGATCCGATCCCCTTCTATGTTGCCATTGAACTAACACTTGCTTGATTTCCTTGTTGCGAAGAGTCTTCACCTTGGTATCCTTTATAGCTACTGGTCTTTCTATGTAATTCATTCTCTCGTCTACCTCGATGTCTTCGAGAGGCACGTGAGCCGTTACATCCGCAAAACACCTTCGTAATTGTGACACATGGAAAGTGTTGTGGATCCCTTCTAATGTTGAAGGCAATTCTAACCGGTAAGCTACTTTTCCCACTCGAGCTAAAATCTTGAATGGTCCTATATATCGGGGACCCAACTTACCTCGTTTACGGAATCTAATTATGCCTTTCCACGGAGACACCTTCAAGAACACTCGATCCCCCACTTGGAACTCAATATGGCGCTTCTTTTTATCTGCGTATGACTTTTGTCGGTCTTGCGCCGCTTTTAATCGAGCCCGTACCATGTCAATCTTTTCATTGGTTATAGCTACTACATCCTTAGGAGCGAGTTCTCTTTGTCCCACTTCTCCCCAACAGACAGGGGTTCTACACTTTCTCCCATACAACATTTCATACGTCGCCATTTTTATGCTACTTTGGTAGCTGTTGTTATACGAGAATTCCACTAATGGCAAATGTTCATCCCAATTTCCCCCGAAATCCATAACGCATGCTCTTAACATATCCACAAGAGTTTGGATGGTCCTTTCGGATTGACCATCCGTTTGTGGATGATACGCGGTACTTATATGCAATTGTGTGGCCATTTCTTCGTGAAATTTCTGCCAGTAACGGGAGATAAATCGCGTGTCCCGATCGGACACAATAGAGACAGGTACACCATGGCGGGAAATGATTTCATCTACATAAATTTCTACCAACCTTTTTGAGGAATAAGTCTCCCGTATAGGTAGAAAATGGGCGCTTTTGGTAAGTCGGTCAACAACGACCCATATTGCGTCATGCCCTTTTTTCGTTCTAGGAAGTTTGGTCGCAAGATCCATGGTTATATCTTCCCATTTCCACACAGGGATTTCTAAAGGTTGCAATTTTCCATAGGGTTTTTGATGTTCCGCCTTTACTTGGGAACATGTCAAGCATTTAGATACATACTTAACAATATCACGTTTCATTCCCGGCCACCAATAATTTTCCTTCAAATCGCGATACATTTTAGTGGCTCCGGGATGGACCGAGTAACGGGATTTATGCGCTTCCTCCAATAACAAGGTCTTTGCTTCGCAATAACGTGGTATCCACACCCGCCCAAACCTCGTTCTTATCCCGCTCGCGTTTGCTTCAAGTTTATTTTCAAACCCTTTCGTTCTTTCACCTTTCGGATCACCTTTATTCAAAGATTCGTCTTGCTCTTTCTGTATCGTTTCAAGAAGATTTGGGGTAACTATCATTCTCATCGATTTCACTCGAATAGGCGGTGGGTATTCTTTCCGGCTTAGTGCGTCCGCCACCACATTAGCTTTACCTGGATGGTAAAGAATGTCACAGTCATAATCTTTAATCAATTCCAACCATCTTCGTTGCCTCATATTAAGATCCTTCTGCTCAAAGAAATACTTAAGGCTTTTGTGGTCGGAATAAATTGTACACTTTGCTCCATAGAGGTAATGCCTCCAGATTTTTAAGGCAAAAACAACCGCCGCCAGTTCCAAATCATGGGTAGGATAGTTAATCTCATGCTGTTTTAGTTGTCTTGAAGCGTAGGCGATGACCTTGCCTCGTTGCATCAAGACACATCCTAACCCCTGATGAGATGCATCCGCATATATCACTAAATCTTCAGTCCCCTCTGGCAGGGTTAAGATAGGAGAACTTGACAATTTCTCCTTTAACATTCGAAAAGCCTTCTGTTGTTCATCATTCCATTCGAACCTTTCTTCTTTCTTTGTTAGTTTAGTTAAAGGAAGGGCTATTTTGGAGAAGTCTTGAATGAACCTCCGATAATAGCCGGCTAGACCTAAGAAACTTCTTACTTCAGTGACATTTTTCGGGGGTACCCATTTCATCACGCTTCCACCTTAGAGGGATCCACCAAAATTCCCTTTTCGTTAATTACGTGTCCTAAAAACTGCACTTCCCTAAGCCAAAACGCACACTTAGAAAACTTAGCATATAATCTTTCCTTTCGAAGCGTCTCGAGTACCTGACGTAAATGACTTGCATGTTCAGACTCGCTACGAGAGTATACTAAAATGTCATCAATAAACACTATGACGAACTGATCTAGCATATTTCGGCATACCCTATTCATTAGATCCATAAAAGCGGCCGGAGCGTTAGTTAACCCGAATGACATTACCAGGAATTCGTAATGTCTGTAGCGAGTTCTGAACGCAGTCTTAGGTACATCCTCTTCCCTTACTCGTACTTGATGGTAGCCCGATCGCAAGTCGATTTTTGAGAACCAACTTGCCCCTTGTAGTTGATCAAAGAGATCATCCATTCTCGGAAGTGGGTATCGGTTCTTTACCGTGAGTTTGTTAAGTTCCCGATAGTCGATGCACATTCGCATCGACCAATCCTTCTTTTTAACGAACAAAACAGGAGCTCCCCACGGGGACACGCTAGGGCATATGAAACCCTTGTCGAGAAGTTCTTGTAATTGGACCATTAATTCCCGTACTTCCGCGGGTGCCAACCGGTAAGGGGCTTTGGCTGCCGGTTTGGCATTTGGTTCTAATTCGATACGAAATTCGACCTCCCGCTCGGGTGGAAGTCCCGGCAATTCATCCGGAAATACTTCCGGGTATTCATTCACTATCTTAGTATCTTCAATTCTTAAGGCTCCTATTTTAGTATCGACAACATAGGCTAAGAATGCTTTACTTCCATTCCTCACGTACTTAACTGCTTCTAAGATAGTACAAAATTTTGCCCCTACTTCCCTTTCCCCATGAATGGTTACCCGTTTCCCTTTAGGAGATGTCACATGAATAATTTTGTTTTCGAATAAAATTTCTGCGTGATAACGGGATAACCAATCCATACCTACCACTACTTTAAATTCCCCTAAATCCATGGGAATCAAATCAATATCAAAATCTTCATCATCTATAGTGATTCTACAACCTCTACATATTTCGTGCAAAAGGTAACTCTTACAATCGGCAATTTCTACTTCGAGAGGTGTACACATTCTTTCTATCGTGAATAAAGGGAAACGTGCAAGCTCACTAGAAATAAATGATCTACTGGCTCCGGTATCGAATAATATATAAGTGGGTATAGAGTTTATCATATAGATACCTAAGACCACATTCGGGTGAGCCCTTGCTTCTTCCGTGGAGATTTGGAACATTCTTCCCTTAGCTTTCACGGGTTCTTCTTTCTTTCCTTCCTTCTTCACCCCTTGTTTAAGCTTTGGGCATTCAGCTTTCACATGGCCCGATTCGTTACAATTGTAGCATACCCTCTTGGGATTCGGACAGTTGTAGTACGGATGCCCTTCTTGTCCGCAATTGTAGCACCCCTTCCTTCCCAATAAACATTCACCGGAATGGGGTTTTCCACATGTCTTGCATCGTGGAAACCCGCCCTTGGAAGCTTCTTTCTTTCCTTGATCGTGCGTCTTAGGTTTCTTAGAAGAACCTTGCGATGACCCCTTCTCGACTTGCCTTTTCTCTCCACGTTCGTCTTGCCTCTTTATTTCAATTTCCCTATCCCTCGCTAGATCGATGATCTCGTCCAAAGTTTCACATTTTGAAGGAGTTATGAACTCCCGGATTTCAGCCTTCAGCATGCCATGATAACGGATAATCTTCTTTCTCTCCGTTCCAACTATTTCTTCACAAAACTTCAGTTGATCAAGGAAGGTGTTCGTGATCTCATTGACAGATTCATCCCTTTGTCGGAGTCGGAGAAAGTCTTCTTGGATTCAATCCACCGCTGATTGTGGACAATGATACTTGACAAAAGGTTGTTTGAATTCTTGCCAAGTCAAAGTTTGAACTCGATTTTCTCCGATCTCCTTACTATACGAGTCCCACCAATCCTTAGCCCTTCGTAAAAGTTGCCCCGTGGCGAACATGACTTGATCTTCCTTGTCACAATGACTCCGAATGAACACCCCTTCCATGTTAGCTATCCATCTTTGGCATTCTATGGGATCAATTTCCCCATTAAAGGTCGTAGGCTTACATGCCATAAAATCCTTGTAGGTGCACCGTCTTGCCTCTTTCTTGCCTTGAATTCCGGCTATCATTTCCTTCAATTCATCCACTTTGCCCGTGATCATATTCTCTACCGTGCTTAGTACTTGGCCCTCCACCTCTTGTGCTAGCTTGGAAACGTTTGCATCAATTGCCCTCGTTACTTCATCCGAAATCATCTTGTTTAACTCGTTCCGAGTTATACGTTCTGTGTTATCTGTGTTTCCTCCACTTGCCATCTACAATTTAAACATTCATATTAATCATTGTTACTTTCATCCGCCTCATCTTTCTATATATACATCATTTGTTCTTAATAGTTCATTTTCACAAGTCGTGAACCCATCCAATCCCTTTTTACAAACATTCTTAATGTGTCACTTACTTTATCCATTCGCATGTCAGAACTCCTCATTCTTTTGCACGTTCATTATTAAGGCACGTTAGTTATCTTGAATTTCTTAGTTTCATAGTTGATTCGGGGTACTCTTTATGTTTAACGAGTGCCATAATCGAATTAAGTGCCTTATCATGAATAACAACAAGTTCAGCAAAAACAATTAGGGGGGGACCCGTCGCCGACGGCACTGAGTGCGTCATCGACGGGCTCGGGAAAACCCCGTCGCCACATCTTGCCCGTAGGCAGGTGGTTAAGCCGTCGGGTGGGAGGGTGCCGTCGCCGACGGCATATAGGCCGTCGCCGACGGGCTTCCTGATGTGCAAACGCGGATTAACCAAAAATTTCATTTCCAGCCCCCTTTTTCCATCCCGAAACGGTCCTGGGCAGTCCCGAAGCCTTCCATAGCACCCATTATCATCTAAACCCATGTCATACTAGTAACTAAACCATAACCCATTCCCATTCCTGTCTACAAGCATGAAATCCTTAAATTACTTACTTGCGTGGCGCTTGGAACGAACACATTTTCGCAAGAGCTTTCGGTTTGAGTTCGAGCACCATAAATTACTCGAATCTCTCAAACCTTGGCTCTGATACCAACTTGTAAGGTCTAAAACTTAAAAGACACTAACGAACTTCATTTGACAAAGATACCAAACGGGTCAATAATTCGTAAATAAAAAATCTGCATTTAACCATGACATAACTAACTAGGGGTTACTAAAATAGTTTACAACCCAACATTTCATAAACACTAACATAGTTTTCGACTACGAGTTCGACGACTAACAACAACCAAGTTATGTTACTTACAAAAAGACCCGTTTTAACAAAAGTTTTAACCAAAAACTAATATCCTTGCAGAAGTGCATCAAGAGTGTGTTCGATCCAAGTAACGCCATTTAACAAGTCGCTTTACCTACATACAAGCAAACCGTTAGACGATCTTATTACAAAAATTTATACAACATCAATTACATTTATGGACCTTGAGTCAACCTTTTAAACCTTCTTTCAAACATAAGCTTCTCTAACTTCTCGCATAACCCTTCTAACTCATTCGACCCATATCTAAATTACATAAACGGCTTACAATAACTTGTTACAATTAAACAACTTCAACCATTTAACAATAATATACTACAACATTACATGCTAGTGATACTATGTAAGTGACAACTTACCTTTATCGTTCTTCGTTTGAGACTCGGAACGGCTTGAGCTTTCCTCCTTAATTCCTACAATCCATAATTACATATTTAGTGTCACGTCTTTCTTTCCATTCCATTATCAATAGCTTCACTTTAACAACTAGCTAACTCTCTATTCTAGTCATTTAGCAATATACAACACATGATCAACTCATTCAAGCATTTTGACAAACACTTGGTGTGCATGCCATTAGATAAACATAAGGTACAAGTATTGTATGCATAACATGACTAGTTCATGACAATAACATCAATATCATTAATTTCAATCAAGTCTCATACAACCTTTACCCTAATTCGATTCCACATAACATCATCTTGTTAATAACATCATTATACAACATCATTATACTAATCTACATCAAAATTCCATGTTACATATCACTACCATTCTATCATAAGTGGGTTTTTCATGCTCAACATCAATTCATCCAAATACAAGAGTAAATTGTGTTCTAAGTGATGCAATTAACCACAATCATGCAACTTCTCATATAAATTCATTGAATTCTTGAAACCCTATACATTCATAGTCATCAAAAACATGAAATTCTTGTTACCTTATGCTTTAATGGACCTAGGAGATCAAGAATCTACCAACATGCAAGAGTAATTGTCTTGATTAGGGCCTCAATTTGTGCAATTTAGTGAATAGAGAAGGGGGGTTCATCCTGTGCTTGCTCCTGGCGACATAAACACACGCATATGTGTGTGTGTTTGTGTTATTTGTTCTTTTAATCACTTAACTTCTCTTATTTACATTTCTCCCCCCCCCCATGTATGCACACTTAATTTAAATGGCTCATAACTTACTCAACCTAGTTAATAAAGTTCTAATTCACATTCTTACTAAACTTACATTCCTAGTTATTTCTTATAATATACCGTGGCAACGTACATAATTAAATTTTGGGGCGTTACACATTCGGCCTTGACGTGACCAGGAGTAAAGCAATTGAAGCACGCCTCACGGGACTAGGGCACTTATAGTAAGGATGCCCCTCCTGACCATAGTTTTAGCATCCCTTCTTTCCCAATAGACATTCTCCGGTGTGAAGCTTTCCACAAGTTTTGCACGGAGGAATACTGCTTTTAGATCCTCCCTTATTTATAGTGTCGTGCTGCTTAGGCTTCTTGGATGGACTAGTAGTTGTCGGCTTTTCAGCCACTCGTTTCTCCTCCCTTTCCACTTGTCGCTTCATCTCTATCTCTCTATCCCGGGCCAAGTTGATAAGTTTATTCAACGTTTCACACTTCGAGGGGGTAATGAATTCCCTATACTCGGCCTTTAACATGCAGTAATACCGGTTTATCTTCATCCTTTCAGACTTGACAAAATCGTCACAAAACTTTAGCTTATCAAAGAAAGTGTTGGTGATTTCATCAATAGATTCATCCTGTTGGCGAAGACGCAAGAATTCATCTTGTATTCTATCAATTGCCGACTGCGGGCAATGATACTTCAGGAACAACTCCTTGAATTCTTACCAAGTTCGTGTTTGGAGTCTTACTTCCCCTAACTCCTTACATTGGCTATCCCACCAATCCTTGGCTTGTTGCTGAAGCTGACCCGTAGCAAACATTACTTGATCTTCTTTCTCATATCGGCTACGTATAAACACGGCTTCGATGTTTGATATCCACCTTTGACACTTTATCGGATCAACCTCCCCATTATATGAGGAGGGATTACATGCCATAAAATCCTTGTATGTACACCTTCGTTCCTTACTTTTAGTCCTAGACCCTTCAATCATTTCCTTTAACTCCTCAATCTTGCTAGTCATCATTTCATCTACAACCCCTAAGACACGGCTTTCGACTTCTTGAGCTAACTTAGGAAGGTTGGCATGTATAACCTTTTCTGCCGCCTCCATCATCTTATTATCGAATGCCTCTTGTCGTGCTACTTCTGCATCATCAACATTACTTGTGTCAGTCATCTACATAAAACATTCATTCTATACATTAGTGTTCCCTTTTATACCCTTCTTCAATACATACATACTCCTTTTTATCATACTACATTCCCCTTTGCAATTCATACTTTGTACATTATCGTCATCGACGATAACTTCGTCTTGTTTAGATCATATTCTTTGATCTTAACAATTCATACTTTCTTCCTTAGTATACAATTTCTTCATTATTGTTGATACAAAAACGACCTCAACTTTGATTACGGGCCTTAAAAATTGGTTTAAACAAGTTCTACATTCAAAATAAACAATAAAAAAAAATTTGCCAGCATTTGAAGCCTCGCGGGCCGCGACGGATATCTCTTCAAGCCGTCGCGGGCTGCAACAGCTGTCGCGCGACGCCACTGTGATCCCCGTTAGGTGTCGCGCAGCGCGACACCTTCTTTTTCACAGAAGGTTCAGTTCTGTGCTGCTGCATTTGCCCGGATCTAACATTTTTCTAATTACAAACTTTAAAACCTCATAACTATAGTTCTACTAGTCCGTTTTACCCGATTCTTTTTCCTACGTATCCGTAATTTAAATACGGACCCGTTTAACATCATCATTTATCTTAAATGTCAGTTCATAACAAAATCCCATAATTCCTTTTTATTACTCGCTAAGATTATAATCATATTTACAATTTGCTTACTTGCATAGCACTTCGGATCGAACACACCATCACATGAGCTCTCGGTTTGAGTTCAAGCAATTTTATCTCTAATACTTGAATCCCTCAAACCTTGGCTCTGATACCAACTTGAAACGCCCACTATTTCATACATTCGAAATACTACAACATGACACATATCTTGTTCACAAATAAAGAAAATTTGGGCATGATCCGTTCGTACCATAAACGATTCCCTGTTTTAACCAAATTTCATTAAAAAACAAAGCGCAAAGACATCTTTTGAAAAGACGAGAAATACAACCATACAAAAATTTATTACAAGTATTTTGGCGATACCGCCCAAAATAAGTTTTAAGGAAAATACCCAAGTTACTACAAACATCCTAACTTAGTTTAACATTACATTACAAAACCATTTTGACCCTTTTCAAGTAAGCGACTTAAACCAGAAGCGCATATGTAGTTGACGTGGTGCGTGTTCGATCCGAGAAAGAGGCCAAAGCACTTAAGCTTGAGATTTACCTATTATTACAACAAAGAAAACTTGTCAATAACTTTACATAATACAACTTAAAATTCTACCAACATTATCATTCAATTCTTCTAACATTCATTCTTTTATTTTCTTATTTATTTGCCAATTTACACATTCAGTCCCTTGGAATTTTTCAAGTTATCATTCTAGTACATTTTCCTAACTTCCTTGTTTATTATAACTTAATAAATTTTATTTAAAACTTTTAAACATTCAAATAGTCTATTATTAGATTTTTGAGGTGTTACACCTTCTTTACTCTAACACCACTTAGATCATGTGAAGTGATCCACAAGTGCACACCCTGGGTGTGGTCACCATCTGGCCCATCAACAATGAGACACCACTTTTGCACTTTTGGGTGTGAACACCATGTCGATTGGACGTGGTTTTAACCACAATTGAAGGGCGAAAGGGAGGGCGTGGATCAGCATGGTGGGTTTCTTCCGACGTGGCATGGTGGCCACACCCGTGTCCACCATCCACTACAGATGGTCTCATAATCGACCAACACAAACCAACCTATATTCTTGCATAACACAACACATATTCCAGCATAAAATAGTAATCATGTTATGATCCTAAACTAAATTACATCATAGCATTAAAAGCCTCAAGAGTACAAAGGGTTCAAAAAGTAAAAGCAAAAAAAATTTTAGCAATGAGTAATCTTGTAAATCCTAAATATGCCCATAGCCCATAAGTGGATCAAGCAGCCAAAGCCCAAGAAGAAAACAGGCGCAGGCCTCCGGCCCTTGTATGCCCAACGTTTCAAAAACAAAGTTAATAGCCCAACCCAACATCCTCATTTGCTGTAGTAAATTTTATTTGTATTTTTTGTTGAATGAGAAGAAAAAAAAATGGAAAGTAATAACTGAAATCGCATCGAGTGGCGTTAACCATTACACATTTTTTAAAGGAGTGTTATAACGCTGATGTGACAGAAAATGTCATAAAACAAAACGTGATCCACTATAATTTAATCGAGAGGGGCTGTCACGTGTGGATTGGATTTGATTACAACTAGTCCACCTGAAACCGGATCTCGAGTTTATATTTTGCAAATAATATTTGGGGGGTCATAATAACTCATATTAATTACCATTGAAGCATGGAAATGGGCCATGGCCTAATAAGCGTAGCAACCTCTTCTGATTCTCTTCTCTAAAAAACAGACAAAATTTTGCTTATTTGAAAACGATTTTATAACCGATTACATACCTGTTTTAATTTCTTGGATTTCACATTAATTACACAATAATCTAACTATGTTGGTTGATCTAGATTTTGATGTTGTTTAATCGTCGTATGAATTAACTTCGATTTTTAGTTTGTTAAAGGGACAAAACTTAAAACTTTGTCCCTGTGAAGTTTGACTGCATAACTTTTTAGAATTTCCTCACTGGTCAGTTTCATAATTAAATAACTTTAGACTAAAACATGAAAATAGGTTTTAAATATAGAAAAGTCAGTCCCTGACAAAGGTATCAGACGTTAGTGTCAGGGTTCGTCAATTAAGTCCCCACGTGGCACCCTTATTTCCCGTCAAGGGCCAGCCATTTCGTCTCACTTATTGATATGGATAACTGGTTTCGTCTTACCATGGACTCATTAGAGGATTGTCCCTACCAGTGGGACCCACCCGAGAAGTGCAAACGCTTTTTTATTTTTTATAGTTACTCTCGTTATATTTGTACACCGGGAATTTATAAATTTAATTTCAATAATCGTTGTTTATTAAGTTTTCAGCCTGGACCTTGTGACAGCACAATTCAATGTTCATCAAGAGGGATAGATCAAACTTGAGTTATCATTTTTTCCTGTGTCATACCCCTGGTGAGCATTTCCAATTGTGTTTCTGCTTCGTTTTGGGCCCGGTTTGGGTGCTATTGTTTTCTTGTAGCTTAGCATTTAAAACCAGAAGTGTCGAAATGGGTCGCCTGTGTGATGGATCAGGATGTGCCGACACATACGTCTTTTTATCCATTTTCTTAGTGAAGCTAGTTGGACCCATTTTCGGATGATGACCTTTGACCTGTTTTCAGATGATGACTTAAGACTCGTTTCCAGATGATGACTGTTGACCCGTTTTCTTTTTTAATAAATCTTTGAGGTTGACCAGTTAGAGATAAATCATAAGTCGATGAAAATGACATACCGTTAGGATTTGTATAAAGATTTCAATTTATGGAACTAATCGATGACAATTTTGATTTTTGTTTGCTAAAGGAAGTCACAGTTTGTTCGTATTTTATTTTAGTTTCAATTTCAATGTTTGGAACTCATTAATTGTTGCTTTTGAGTTATGTTTATTTATTTATTTATTTATTTTTTTTTTTTGAAAAATTGAGTTTGAGATTGAGTTATGTTCCTCATGAAGAATTAATGGTACATAAGAACTGAAGAATTTATTTCATTATAACAATTCATTCGATTGTTATATAAAAGATCATCCAATTCGCATAGGAAGAATCTATTTTGATTAAGAAAAAATGTGGATCAATTTGTTAATTAATGTTGATTTTATTGTTATTAAGGAACATTGTTGTCATTTGTCAAATATTACATGGGAATGGAATGGAATGTAAACCTTCCTTGGTAGAATGAAGGATTCTTGCACTCCTCCAAATATCAATGTTTTAAAAACCGGTATTTACCGACCGGTAATATCAGTTATACCGGATATCGGAGACGAGCTCGGTATGAAAAAGGCCGGTAAAACTAGATTACCATATCTGTTATATACTGCCGGTAAATCCAATTCTACCGGTTCGAACCGTGGAATCAGTTTGCAAACTCTTCAAATTATATTTATATTACTTGTACGAACCGTTGAATTGGTTTCCAAACTCTTCAAATTATGTTTATATTCTATTAAAATAGGATATTAAGGTTTCCCAGTTCCTACGTACGCTACTCATGACCTTCTAATCTTTCATCTTTGGTAAACTTGATGTATATAACACTTCAATGCCATAAACATGTTAGAAAATTGAGTACTTTTAGATTTTTTTATTATGGATTATTTTTATTATGAAATCATGTACTTATTTTTTACTTGAAGTTGCATCTTTATGGAATTACAGGGTTGACTAGTCAATTCGGTTGAACATGATACAACCGATTGAACCATTTCTAAGTCCAACCCGATATGGTTTAAAAACCGATTTTTAAAACATTGTCAAATCTAGGAATTTGATGGAATTCTTTCCATTCTAATGTTCAACCAAACATGATAAAAGACTATTGATCAAACTCCCCACTACTAAATAACTTCAACTTCCAATCAACAATCAAGCCGAATAATAAACTATGAATTGGATTGAATAACTCTATCTTATTAACCAGAAAAATACAACTCCAAAACTGATTACAAATTTATAACCATAATCACAACTTTAAACTCTTAATTAGAAAATAAACAAAACCGACATTTCTACTAATCTAATTAGATATCATAAACTAAATACAACCCTTTGAACTTATCCTTAAATGGTTTAACCCACTAATCCATAACTTGAATTAGTCGATTCAACCTGAACCGTCCCATTGCTTGAGATCTGCCCAACCCACCTCACCCACCTCACTGAGCCGGGGACGGGGACGGGAACTAAGCCTAATAGGCCAACATAGCTCACTTTTAGAATAATTAAAAAATACACAGTTTGTAGAACTCATCAAACATAGAAGGAGAAAGTTTAAGATAATGAAATTAATTATTTGCCATTCTCAAACTTCATTAGATATGTATGATCACAATACTAATAAACTACGACTATATAACTTAGTAATCACTACATAACTAACAGTGTCCCTTTAACAACAATTATGAAATCTTCTTGACAAACACTAAAGGCATCTAATAATTTACAAACCCGATCAAGAAACAAAAGTTCGCTAGCGTTTTTGTTGGCTTTTCCATGTTAGAAATAACAAATCAAGTATAACTTACTCGAGTCCACTTTCTGCATTTTTTTAATGGAAACCCGAAATTGTTTTAAATAGCCTTGATTTGTTTTGCTTAGATGGAATACAAAAAAATGTTTTGGGTGGGGAGTTAGGTCCAATGACAAGGTCATTGGAGTTAAGAATGAGAAGTCAAGAGTTCGAACCTCGGTAACATCGCTTTAAAAAAAAAAGACAAAAACCTGTAGGTGTTTCAAAAAAGGAAAACTTGAGAAACGATACATACATAAACCAAACCCAAAACTATTTCTACCATGAGCCGGACCGATCTGGTTAAATGGCTTTTACTCATCCCTAAAGGGAGCAAATCGTTTGTGTGTATAAGAGTTTAAGTTACTTAATGTATTAGTATTTGTTACTTAAAGAATTTGTTTGGTATATTTCCACAACAAGTTTACAATTATTTATCGACAAACCAATAATAGAACGTAAATGAATTATCCATACATTTATTTATTTAGCACCTCCAATTATTCGTATAGTTTTAAATGTTCTATCTTTTTCTTTTACCAAATAAATTGTATAAGTTGTCAAAATAAAGATATAATTCGTGAAAGGGTACGATGAATCGATGAACGGACAAGTGCCACATATTTAACGATCTTTTAGTTTACCAACATACCCACTTTTTGTTAATTTAAAGGTAATAAAACCAAGCATTACTTACTCCAATCCTTCACAAATCTTACTTATATGGGTTGAGGGTGGATAGCGAAGACAAAGGATATGGCTAATGTGATTGGGTGTAATACTGATAGCATCCCGTTGTTCTATTTGGGTATTAAGGTGAGGGCCAATATGAACATAATAAAAAATTGGGATCCGGTTTTTGATATTTTTGACAAAAGACTAACGGTTTGGAAAGCAAAAACTATGTCTATAGGGGGCGACTTACTTTAATTAACTCAGTCTTGGAGAGTCTGCCTATTTTTTACTTTTCGCTATATAAAGCTCCAGCTGGTGTTATCAAGAGTCTTGAAGCCAAGATGAGAAAGTTTCTTTGAGCGGGTTCGAACGACAAAAAATAAAATGAATTGGGTGGCTTGGGATTGGATTACGTGGCCAAAGAAAAAAGGGGTGTTGGGTATAAACAAATTAAAAGAAGTTAATGAAACGTTGCTTTTTAAGTGGGAATGGAGATATAGAGTTGAAAGTCAAAATCTTTGGAGGAAAGTAGTGGATGCTTGCCATCAGTGTTTTAAAAACCGGTAAATACCGGCCGGTTATACCGGTATTACCGGTGCCGGATGCAAATCCGGTACGAAACACCCCGGTAAATAAGTGAAACGGCATAAGATTCGTACCAACGGTAAAATCCGGTATACCGGTTTGAACCGTAATACCGGTACCGACCCATGGTTATTTTGGTTTGGATTTTTAGTATTCTAGAGTTTCATCAGATACATATACCCAGTGTTTAAAAAACCGGTAAATACCGGCCGGTTATACCGGTATTACCGGTGCCGGATGCAAATCCGGTACGAAACACCCCGGTAAATAAGTGAAACGGCATAAGATTCGTACCAACGGTAAAATCCGGTATACCTGTTTGAACCGTAATACCGGTACCGACCCATGGTTATTTTGGTTGGATTTTTAGTATTCTAGAGTTTCATCAGATACATATACCATCGATCAACATCCAAAACCATTATCACTTACGGTTCATCACTTCATCCACAAGATTCAACTCCATCTTCATCATGCTTCCAGTTCCATCTTCATCGGTAGTTTTACTTATTTCAGTAAAATAATCTGAGAGTAAATAGATCCACAAGTGGGTCAAAAAGTGAAAGATTTGAAGCAATTCGATGTATCTCTCTCTCTCTCTCTCCATATATATATATATATATATATATATATATATATATATGTGTGTGTGTGTGTGTGTGTGTGTGTATGAATGTATTTTGAAACTTGAAAAAGAAAGAGGACATGATAAAAGTTATATTATAATTTATTATGTTAGTGAAAAAAATAAAACTAATAAGTTATGTCAATTTAACTCATGTAGTATGTATCTCTATGAAATTATAGAGTTAACTAGTTCATCCGGTTGAACCACCCGGTTCTACCGGTTGAACCATTTTTAAGGCCATCCCGGTATGATTTAAAAACCAGTTTTTAAAACATTGCATATACCATCGATCAACATCCAAAACCATCATCACTTACGGTTCATCACTTCATCCACAAGATTCAACTCCATCTTCATCATGCTTCCAGTTCCATCTTCATCGGTAGTTTTACTTATTTCAGTAAAATAATCTGAGAGTAAATAGATCCACAAGTGGGTCAAAAAGTGAAAGACTTGAAGCAAGACTTGAAGCAATTCGATGTATCTCTCTCTCCATATATATATATATATATATATATATATATATATATATATATATATATATATATATGTGTGTGTGTGTGTGTGTGTGTGTGTGTATGAATGTATTTTGAAACTTGAAAAAGAAAGAGGACATGATAAAAGTTATATTATAATTTATTATGTTAGTGAAAAAAAATAAAACTGATAAGTTATGTCAATTTAACTCATGTAGTATGTATCTCTATGAAATTATAGAGTTAACTAGTTCATCCGGTTGAACCACCCGGTTCTACCGGTTGAACCATTTTTAAGGCCATCCCGGTATGATTTAAAAACCGGTTTTTAAAACATTGCTTGCCATAAGAAAAAACGACCAAAGGAGCTTCCTTCCTTTTAACGGAAAGTATTCGAGGTGCTGGTACAATATTGCCAAAACGATATTCAAATTGAAATTAAATGGGAAAGGTATAAATCGGGTGATTTTGGGCAAAGTGGGGAACGAGAGGGATATTTGTTTTTGGTTAGATACTTGGATGGCTGATCTTCCTTTCATGGAAAGATGGTCCCATCTGTTTGTTCTAGAATCTAATAAATCTTGCAGGATATCGAAAAGAATAGGAACGAATCTAGAAATCAACGGTTTTTATTGGAGTTGGGCTAGATTACCCGATTCTGATATTGAGCGTAAGGAATGGCAGGAATGTCAAGAAACTATTAACATGGTGAGATTGTCAAATGTTATAGACTCTTAGATTTGGAACATAGATATAAAGAACGGTTTTTCGGTGAACTCGGTGAAGAAGGTGTTAATTTCCGATAGGGGTAATAGCCATCCTCCTAATTTCGAATGGAGCAAATGGGTGCCAATCAAATGTAACATTATGACGTGGAGAGGTAACTTGGATCGTCTTGCTACAAGAATCAATTTGAGAAGAAGGAATGTGGAAATTGCTTCGGTAATGGGTCCTTTCTGCGACGAGTATGAGGAATCGGTTTATCATTTATTTACTGCATGTTCGGTGACGCTTAGAGTTTGGGCAGCTCTAAGTGTTTGGTGCAAAATTCCCCCGATATTCGCGTTCGAATTCAAAGATTTGATGGAAATTCATAATTCTAATCAAGGAGAAAAAGAGATGAAGAATATATTACGGGGTTTGGTTATTATATCATGTTGGTGTAAATGGAAGGCCAGAAACGATTTGGTGTTCAATCAGATCAGGAGAAGCCATATAGGGATTTGGATAGACATTAAATCGAGAGGTTTTGGGTGGCTAAAAAGTAGATCATCTTGTAATTATATTTGTTGGAAGGAATTGTGTAAATATCCCATGTATCTGTTGTAATTGGTTCCTTGCCCGTTTGGGTCGGGTACGTTTGTTTTGTATTGGCCTTTTGCCCGTTTGAGTCGAAGATTTGTTTATTTATTGAAGTTTTATTTTCAAAAACAAACAAACTTACTCCAATTCATTCTCCAGGTAAGGTTAGACCTAATGCATGAGGAACAGAAAGAATTTTTCATTTATTATTATTATTATTATTATTATTATTATTATTATTATTATTATTATTATTATTATTATTATTATTATCTATGCTATATAATATATTATATATCTATTATATATAATAAATGAAAGTTATTTGGGCAACGTGTCACTTAATTAGGGCATCCTCAGTTCTATTTCCCCCCCCCCCCAACAGTACCACTGCCATTTTCCTTATATAATCTCTCTTCTCACTTCTCCTCTTTCTTTACAAATGCGTAGGGTTCCTTCTCTCTCTCTATTCCGGCGATTCAAATTCAAATTTCACAAACCCTGCAAACCTTAATCTTCTTGCAGACGCCACCATAAAATCTTCTTTTGTTCATCGATTACTTCATCAAAAGGTTTGTTCTTCTTTTTTTTTAGTTGAAATAGTTTCATGATTTCCTCTTATTTATACTAATCCTTTGTGTTTTGTGTCTTTTCATGTAACCATTGCTAGGGTTATGATATAGAGTACAACATATGTTGATTATTGATTTGTGAATATGTTCACCGCTTATTCTTTTTGAAATTAGGGTTTCGTTTGCTTGAGATTTGAATCTTCTGATTTTTTGGTTAATTTTTGTTGATATGTGGTTTTCCATAATCATGGTATGTGTTTTTGTTTTTGATTTTTACTAAAGTTTTGTTATCTGAGTTGTGACTAAATGATGATTGTCAATGATCTGTTGCAGATGATAATGATGATGATTGTTCTACTGTTGTTTCCAGTTTCATTGTTCCAACATCGTTTAAAGTAATGTTTTTTGCTATTCCGATTTTCAAATTTTGATTTTTTAATTATGAAGTGCTATACTCTAATTCTCGCTTTATATTTCAGTCTAATGACAGTTGTTTGAAGTTCATACAATATGTTGCGGGTTATTATAGGTTTGTATTCAAAGAAGTATAAAGTTTAATTAAATACAAAGAAAGATTATTAAATTTACAGTTAAAATAGTTTTTTCTTATGAGTAAATGATGATTATAATTGACTTGTGCAGAAGATGATGATGACTTGTTCAAGAAAGGATCTGCTACTGTTGTAAGATAAGATTTTATCTTACTAGAATAATGGTCTTTCCTGCCTTTTTTTTTATTAAAAGAAGCATAAAGTTTGGTTTAAAGCAGCTCTTTATAAACAAAGTTAAGGATTAAGTATATGAGGACAGGGCTACTCTTCAGCAGCTGAAGAAGTGTTTTCATGTACTGCATCTTCGTCTGTTCACTAGAGATCAGCTTTCTATAAATCCTGATGTTTATGCATTGAGTCCTTCCATGGAGTTCATGGCGATTGTTGGAGATATAAATTGATTGACTTTATGTAACTAGAGTTTGATTAACCAAAGGAAAACGACTGTTTAGTATGAGCAGTGGTTCGGCATCTACAACGGATTCAAATTTAGTATTTAATTATCAGTGGTTCTTATGTAACTTTAGTATTTAATGTAGTACAACAGTTGTTTGATCTGTATTATAAATACAACAGTTGTTTGATCTTTTTACTACTAAATAAAAATGTAGTACACTTGGATGTTAAATAAGTTCCTCATTATGATTATTTGGATATAATGTTTTTGAAATTCGTTTTTTTTTTTTTTTTTTTTTTTTTTTTTTTTTGCAAATAGATGTTTATGGACAAACTTCTCTTTAAGGTCAAACATTCGTTTAACCTCAAATATGTTTTTATGTTAAAACATCTGTTTAAGGTGAAATATATGTTTAACTCCAAACAACTGATATTGAAGGTCAAATATCTGTTTAAGGTCAGAGATATTTTTCATTAATACTTAAAAGTCTGTTGGAACCACTGTTTTGGTTCAAACATCTGATTGTTAAATGTTATCCACTGCTGATAGACAACCTCTTCTTCATTCTTTATGTTGACCACTGACTGTCCAAACATCAGTGTTTCAATCACTGTTAGCTATCTACTGATATTTAAAAATTAAAGTTAACATAAAAAATCTAAATAACTGTTGATGAAATTATGTTCCATATAAAATTAAAAGTTAATGGTAATTTTTTGAGCTTTGGACATCTTAAATATGGAAAATTGGAATTTCAAATTGATAGATATTTTTTCTTAATTAAAGTTAAAATAAAAATTAGAAATGTCATGATGACAATGGCTTTCAAATCAAATCAGTAATTATTGACAATATCGTTAACTTTTCAAATTCAAAATATGCAAAATGGTAATTTAAATCACTGTTGGTTATCTACTGATAGTTAAAAAATTGTCACTGGTCACATTTTTATTCTTCATATCCACTGATATTGACCATCATTGCTTTTACTAAAAAAATATCCACTGCTCACATTTTTATAATTGATGCGGTTAATTAATTATAAAATGAAATTATCAAATGAAAACTAAAATTGCAATAAAATTACCGTTTAACCTAATCGTTACATTCCAATGAGATAAGAGTTCTTCCAATATTGTTTTGGTGATAAAAATTAAAGTTAACATAAAATATCAAAATAACTGTTTTTGAAATTCGTTTTTTTTTTTTTTTGCAAATAGATGTTTATGGGTAAACTTCTCTTTAAGGTCAAACACTTGTTTAACCTCAAATATGTTTTTATGTTCAAACATCTGTTTAATTCCAAACAACTGATATTGAAGGTCAAATATCTGTTTAAGGTCAAAGATATTTAAAATAGTAAAAAATGATAGTTTTCATTAATCCTTAAAAGTTTGTTGGAACCACTGTTTTGGTTCAAACATCTGATTGTTAAATGTTATCCACTGCTGAGAGACAACCTCTTCTTCATTCTTTATGTTGACCACTGACTGTCCAAACATCAGTGTTTCAATCACTGTTAGCTATCTACTGATATTTAAAAATTAAAGTTAACATAAAAAATCCAAATAACTGTTGATGAAATTATGTTCCATATAAAATTAAAAGTTAATGGTAATTTTTTGAGCTTTGGACATCTTAAATATGGAAAATTGGAATTTCAAATTGATAGATATTTTTTCTTAATTAAAGTTAAAATAAAAATTAGAAATGTCATGATGACAATGGCTTTCAAATCAAATCAGTAATTATTGACAATATCGTTAACTTTTCAAATTCAAAATATGTAAAATGGTAATTTAAATCACTGTTGACAATACACTAATAGTTAAAAAATTGTCACTGCTCACATTTTTATTGTTGATATCCACTGATATTGACCATCATTAGTTTTCCTAAAAAACATCCACTGCTCACATTTTTATAATTGATGCGGTTAATTAATTAAAGAATGAAATTATCTAATGAAGATTTACAATGAAATTACCGTTTAACCTAATCGTTACATTCCAATGAGATAAGAGTTCCTCCAGTATTGTTTTCTTGATAAAAGTTAACATAAAAAATAAAAATAACTGTCAATTACATTTTGTTGCATATCAAATCAGTAATTAATGTTAATTTCTTGAGCTTTGGACATTGAAAATATGCAAACTGGGAATTTGAAATTGAAGGTGTTTTTCTTTTAACAAAAGTTAAAATAAAAATTAGAAATGTCATGATGACAATTGCTTTCAAATCAAATCAGTAATTACTGACAATATCCATAACTTTTAAAATTCAAAATATTCAAAACGGTAATTTAAAATTCAGGGGTATTCTCAAATAATACTTTCTAGCATATTTTAGATGCAAAATATGCAAAATGGTAATTTAAAATTGACATTCTCTCTCTTGTTTTTCCTACAAGCGCAACATAGATTCATAAGATTAAAATTTATTCATTTATTCATGACCTTGAAAGTCCAATTATTACATAAATAACATACTGAACCAATAAACTTTTAAATCTAACAATAACCGTGAGAATTAAGAAATGACAGCTTCAACTCCATCGATTGTTGAACTTCTTGATGAATGTCCTTCAGCATCGTCATGAACTCAACGTCTCTATTACCGCACTCTATATTGCTGACAACACAAAGGTCACGAACTGTAGTTGAAGGCATTCGCATAAGATTTCTGGAAACCTGCTCTCTCGTTAACAGGCCAACTTGCAATCCATCAAAACATCTCTTCAGCTCTTGAAGAGTAGTCCTATCCTCATACACATGTTCCTCTATATGCTTGACAAAACGTTGCTTTAAATCATCTGATTTTACAGTAGTGAATGACGCCATATCAACAATAAACTATATTAGTCCACTTTTTTTTGAAAGTATGAATCTTGTTAGGAAATTGTGATGAAAAACAGGTGAAGTGGTCATGAGTTTATATACTTAATCAATCTAAACGTGTACATTTAATATAAACCGATTAATGTATATTTCAAAATAGCAGTCTTTTAATGCAAAATCCTTTCCAAACCCCAATTTTTATGGGAAAATTTTAAAATTAAATATCAAGAAACCTAAGGGACAAATTTTCGAAGTTCAAAGAACAAAAGAATATTATCATAATTACCATTAACCTATTCATTTACCATGTACACGCGTTTTTAAACTCTATAAAAGATCGATAATTACTTTTCATTCAAAATATCAACAAACTGTGTTACTAATCATTGTCTGTGAAAGATTTTCCACATCAGAAAATTCAACAAAAATCTACATGGCAAACTTCAGCTTCTATCACTGGTCAGACACCAGCGATGTTAAAACCCAATTCTCGATGTGGTCACTTAAAGAAAAAAGAACACACGAAGAACTAAACATGAAAGTCGACATAATCAATGACACTAATTACAAGAAAACCTGGAACAACATAGCATTGCTTGATGAACTCCTCCACTCTCCTCCATCAGATTTCCAGAAAAATGCAGAAGAGTTTGTTACCCAACTTCCAAAACAGGATCAGATAATCTGCAACATGCTAACTGATCTGAAAAACAAAAGAGAGCATGAAATGACATGGAGAAAGGCCAGAGTTTACGAAATCCTAACAAGTGTTAACTCTAGCGTGTAATAGTTTATAAATATTTCATTAAATTTTATTTTTCTATGTAATACTTTATTTTAATAATCTCAGTGTGAATAAAAATTCTCAACATGATTCAAACGTCTCCTCTCAACTGTTGTATCATGTTGAGAGTTTCACGATTTTCATTCAAAGTTTTATGATACATCAGTGTTTATTCGTTCATAGTGTTTAATCTATCATGGGTTTCCAAACATCTGTTGACCAAACATCAAACATCTGTTCATCAAAAGTTAAATTGAGGTTCACCAATAGTCAAATACATCTTGACCTTAAACAGATGTTTGGTTTAAGACCATTTGTTTAAGGCTAAACATCTATTTATGGCCGAATATCTGTTTATTGCAAATATCTGTTTAAGGTTAAACATTTATTTAACTCCAAATATCAGTGTTTCAATTACCATTGACTATCCACTGTTAGATAAAAAAAACTACTGCTCACATTTTGTTAGTTGACATCCACTGAATAAAAATGAACTACACTTGGATTATTATTAAGCTCCTCATTTTGATTGTTTGGGTATAGTATTCTTGAAATTGGTCTTTTCTTGCAAACAGTTGTTTATGGGCCAACTTCTTTTTAATGTCAAACATTTGTTTAAGCACAAACATGTGATTGTTAAATGTTATCTACTGCTGAAGGCCAGCCTCTGTTTCTTCGTTCTTCATGTTGACCACTGACTGACCAAACATCTGTGTTACATTTTGTTGGGTATCCACTGATAGTTAAAAAATATTCACTGCTCCCCTTTTTATTGTTGACATGCACTGAAATTTACAATCATTGGTTTTTTCACCAGCGGTTGACACGTGGTCAGTTTTTAGCCTTCAGATCTTTGTAACCGCTGCCACATCAGCACTTACTTTTTCCCTAAATAAAAGCCTGATTAAAACCCTCAAACAGTGTTTTACACTGTCGAATTGAATTCTAAAAATTCTCTTCTCAAAGCAATTTTCAGCCTTCCATTTCGAACCATTCTTCGTCTTCTTCATCAAAATGACGAAATCTAAATCAAAGTCAAAATCATCATCATATTCCAAAGAGGTCGCTCAAACGGCAGCTGAACCCATTGAAATCCCTTACAAATCCCGTCACAATTACTTGGGTCTACTCACAAAACCCACCATCAACCACACCTTTGATTCCATCATCGACACCATATCTGCATCAAAGTACAAAACTTTGCTTACAGCAGATTCTCCCATTTTCCAACAAACTCAAAGAGAGTTCTGGAAAAATGCTACCCTTGAAAAACAAGGAGACATCATCATAGCCATCAATTCTTCTATACATGGAAAAGCAATTCAGATTACTCCACAATCAATCTCAGAAGTCTTTAAACTCGATGATCAGAAAGGTAAAACTTCTTTTTCTAAAACCGAGTTGTAAACTGATTTCTTGAGAAGGGGGTAGGCAGAACAACCAAAAAGGGATACCTTAGAAAAGGGTTTCTTCCCTTCTGCAGATAGGTTTTTATTCCACACACTTTTGATGTGTGTTTCAAACAAAACAACTGCTTTTAACAAAATACCATTGAAGATCCAATGTCTGGGTTATGCTATTTTAAATAATGAAAATTATAACTATTCCCAGGAGATCTTTAATGACTTAGTAAAGAATGTTGATACCAAATCATTTTTACTCTTTCCAAGGTTTCTAAGCTACTATTTCAAAGAAAAATTTGGAAAAGAAAATGAAAATTTACTCAAACAAGGTGCATCTTTTAAAATAAGTGGTTTGACAACTGAAACGTTTTCTAGAATGATGGCACCTATAAAAACTGTAGGATCGTGCGACTGACCCAAACGAGTCGTTCAGAGGAGTTTTACTCTGTTTCAGGTGCGGAAAACAAGAAACAAAGGTAGAAACAGCTTAATCTTCACTTAAATCACTGATTGTATTGATCTGACGTTGATTACATTCAAACTTCACACCGGCATCACTTCGGCATGGAAAACAAGGGACTGTTACCTGATTTCGCTCCAAGTGACCTATTTATAGGCACTTGATTCCGCTCGTAACAACACAATCACATTTCGGGCGAAATCACCTATATGAGCTTCAGGAGCGAAATCAGCATCTAATACATACACACTTTCCTATTTTCTCGTAAAACGTGCTCTGGTCTATACAATCTAATCTAAGACTCGATACAAGACGAAGTCGACAGATGTATGCACCAACAGACTCCCCCTCAGATGTTGACGAGTCTGACTGTGTCGAGTCTTGACAAACTTCAGCCTTGATCAGCCTCTGGGCTTCACTCTCTCTTCTCTTTCACATTGTCTTCAGACTCCCCCTTGCGATATGCTGGCATTCCTCTAATTCTTCAGCATCATCTGCTTCAGGATCGTTGTCTGGCTTTCACACTTTGTCTATGATCGTTGCCTGGCTTTAACTTTGTCCACAGAGTCCTCAGGTGTCGAAACCTGGCTCTTATAAACTTCTCAGCATCAAATGACCTGGCTTTTCAGAAGATTGTTTCAATATCGAAACTTGGCTCCAGTTCTGCTCAGGATCGATAACCCAGCTCATATTTAACCTGCACAAACTCTACCTCCCAGTAAATTTCTCATGATTTAACTATAGAGATATGCACCAACACTAACTCTCCATCGGATCAAATAAAGATTTTTGATGAACCAATTGAAAGATTATATTTTGAAAACATTTAATTTCATAGTACACACTCCCCCTCAAATTTTGCTCATCATGTTCAGCACTCTGAATTTTGAAAATCAGCTTTTCAATACCAGTTGTCGAAAATCTTTTTGGATTTTTTTTAAACTTTATGCTAAAACACACTGAAAATCTTTTTGGATTTTTGAAATAAAGAAAATTGCAGTAAAGAAATATTTACAAACAATATTTTTGTGAGTTTGTGTAAGAGGATCATATCAGTTTTTGAGACGAGTCACTAACACCGTTAAGCGTGATTACATTTTAAGCTCTAAACATTTCACCTAGATTGTCAGTATATTTGTCCACTTAAATTTTCACACAAACTTCAACTGCTTCGAGATACGATATTAATGTTTTAATGACTTAAACTCATTTGCGTGTCCCGTTACTTGAATATACTCCCGTATCCAGATCCCAATATTCAGTCTTACAGGTGAGTATACCACAGATGATATATGTTCAGGGGTTAATTGCAAGGGCCGTGAGAGCTCAGGTCGATACTTCTGTATACGTAGAGAGATGACGGCTTCAACTTTTGGTGTGTCCCCTTTAGAGGATCTTTTGTTACAACAACAATGACTATCAATTTTATTGTTTCATCAAATTGACGAGGGCGAGCTTATATTTCAAAGCATTTGCAGAAAGCATTATCCGGGGACTAGGTCAGTATTTCCATACAGTAGAAGTCCCGGGATAATACCCCAGATATCACTGAGCATAAAGACCTAGTATCTCAGAATAAGGGACCTTTCAAATAAGATTTCAGGGGTTACCTATATATCCAATAAGTTGTTACCCACAGAATAAGCAAGTTTGAATTTTTAGGTTTACATCCCGTCACAATCTACTAAATGTGTAAAAACCTACTGACACATCCACAGTGAGATTGTTTATCACATTTATAATTTCCATTTCTTTAGCATGTTGTGACAGTCCACTGATGTACTATCATTTCCTCTTTTACACAACAAAACTTTTGTTGTTTTATCAATATTTTTCAAATAAAAAATGAGTTTTGTACTTTTTCAAAATTTTCTAATGTTTTTGGATTTTCTGAAATTTTCTACTCCCCCTAAAATGCAAACACATTTAAAAGGAAAATTTAAAAACTATCTAAGCATTTAATCCCAAATACAGAAAACTCAAAACAAACTGTACAAATAAAGTGACAACCGATATCAATTTGCATCAATTCGCCATCCACATAGGCATAAACAATCAGAACTCCCCCTTTCAACAAACTATTTTCTCATTTAGATTTCAAAACACTTAAGTTTGTTTTAATCAAAATGATTTTCCGGAAAATAAGTTTGTTTTTACCAATTGTAGAATCGTCATTAATAAATTCGGGGATATGATTCATCATTTTGTTCATCAAGTACTTGTAGTAAATCAAGTACAAATTAATGTCCCTGATATACTATATGCAAGTATGCACTCATTGTACCAATTGTAAAAACCATCACCATTGTCCAGTGTAGGAATAGAACATCTACACTAGATCATTTACCAATTGTAAGAACAAAATGCCGATTCCTGCTTCTCACTTACCAACCTGGAAGCTCCGGCGTAGTCCTTCGACCTGTAAAAATTTCAACAATTTTTCAAAATTTTCACAAAAACACTTTTACAAGAATGATGTCGATTCCTGATCCACTATTACAAACTTGGGATCTCCGGCATAGCCAGATATTTCAAGGGAAAAGAATTTCCACCCAAGTCTGACCAACCTTGGGTGTTTTTAGCTCTTTCAGCTCTTGTTCAGTTGGGTTAAAAGTTGCTTTCTTTGTTGAGTAAAAATCTTTAACCCCTTTTGCTTTACCATCAAGCATTTTCCCAAAGATTTTCTTAACATTCCCATTGAATGTTTTCTCGACATCAAACTCATTTTTCTCAGAATAAAACTGATCTGAGATTTCAACTTTACCAACTTTCTGTTTAATTTCTTCAAATTTCAGTGATGGAAATTCATCATCATTCACTGAATCTTTTGTCTCAACCTGTGGCTCTTCTGGCTTTGTGGAACCAGATTCATCGCCAACTTTCTCATCAACCTTTTTAACAACCCATACTTGGTTGTCCTTAGCTTTCTTTTTGTAAACATTTTTCTTTGAACACTCACCAACTTCATGAATTGAATTGTCAAAAATTTTGAAGTTTTCAGTTGGTGGTTCAACATCAACAACTTTCTCTTTGAGTTTTTCAGAAACTCCCTGTTTTGTCTTTGCATTTTTCGGACAGTTCCATGCAATGTGACCAACTTCATTGCATTTGTAATAGGTTCGAGTCTCTTTTGGATGAAACACTCCAGTTCCATTCCTTTTCTTCTCAACAAGAAACTCCTGGTTCGATTGTCTCCAGAACGGTTTCTTCTGTTCTTCTCGGCACTTCCTCCTGAAACAAATTCTGTTTTTGTTTTAGAATTTTTCTCATTTTTATAGTTTTCTGGTGGAATAAAACCAAGACCTTTCTTTTTGTAGCTACGATTTTGGTTTAGATTCTTTTGAAAACCAGGACCAGAATTGTAACCCTTTTTCTTGTTTAAACGTTGTTGAACTCTTGAAGTGTATTTTTTAGGTTTTCCAGTAAGATTTAAATCTTTTATTTCAGAAATATTAATTTCTGTCATTTTGAAAACCTTTTTGATCATTTCAAAACGAACACTTCTTATTGGAAACTCTTTGTCAGAATATAACTTGTCAGAATCATTCAAAGTATATGCTACTTTGAATGTTTCATCATTCAAGTTTGATTTTGATAACAAAAACTTTTTACTGTAAGCCTTTTTGACCGACGACTTTGGACCATTGACTGACGAACTTGACCCTCCAGATTCAAACTTTGACTCAGACTCCTCATCAGTATCTAACACCTGATCGACCACCTTTTTGATTAACTCAGACTCATGATCAGTGTCAGACGAGGTGAACGTGACGTCAATGTTTTCTGGTAATTCATCAGTTGTATCGGTTTTTAGCTTTATATTGACTGCCTTTTCAAGTTACTCCTCGTTTGGTTTTCTAGGAGAATACCCTTCCCAGATCGGAGGCGGACACTTGTTATAGCTAACAGTCGGCTTCTTACCAATATCTTTCTTCTTTGGCTCTTCATCCTTGAACGCTTCGAAACCTGCAACAGTTGGATAAATTCGATCAATAAGATAATCAGAACTAGAATAACTCTGCAATAATCTTCTGATTCTCTCATTTTCAATCTTTTCAGTTTCCAACTCCTACTTCCATTTTGCACTTTCTTCGATGTAGAAGTTGATAGCTTTCTACTTTGACATCATAACAGCATTCATCATCGTTAATAGTTGTTCTCTTTCAGAGTTTGTCTTTTGAAGACCAGTTACAGTTTTGTTCAAGACATCATGAGATTCTTTTACATAGTTGAGATTGAACAATAACTGCTCTTTTTCTTCTCATATCCAGCTATCATCTCATCCTTTGCTGCACATTCCTTGCATAATTCTAAACACTTTTCGCAAGGCTTGATTACTTCAACAATCTTTTCAACTTCAATGATCTTCTCAACTTCGACAACTTTCTCTACTTCGATCACTTTCTCAGCTTCAGTCACCTTTTCTCCCTTTTTCACTTGCTCAGTCTCAACCATCTTCTCATCAACACTTTCAGCATTCTCATTCTAAACAACATCTTCAGATTTCATTTGTTGTTGTTCTTTTGCAGCTCGTTTCTCCTTCGGTTTCTCCAAGCGATCTGCAAAATAGAAATGAAAACTTTCAGGAGACAAATGAAATTTTGCAATGTTAATGTGTTTCTCTTCTTCATCGTCACTACTATCATCAGTTGGTGACTGATCAAACTCTAAAGATTTTTCAGAACTATCATCCGATGAACCAATATCAGATGGATTTTTATCAAAAACAATTTCTTTTTCTGAACTAGCATCACTTTGTACACTCAAGTCTGAACTCTGTGATCTTTCATCAGCACTTTCTGAGCTTTCATCAGATGCAACAGATTCTTTCTCCACATTCTTCACAGTCTCACCAATAGAATTCATCCATGTGGTAAACATATCTGGTTCTTTTACAATCTTGGCAATGAATGCTTTGAACTCTCCTTTTTCATCAACAAACATATCCCAGCTAAAGCCTTCAGGTAATTTTTCATCATCCTGACTAACTAGACAGACTTTGCTTTCTGGTGATATGTAGTTGTTCCAGTTAAAATCCACCAAACATGCTCTTTTAGAATCCTCGATTTTTCTACCATGAGCCACCTGCGGTTCTTGTAGTTGTTGCTGACCCACTTGCTGATATATGGCTTTCCGGTAGTAATCGTCTTTTCCGAATGGATTCTGAGCTCCGCTAGCTTCCCTGTTCTTGCGCTCTCGCTTGAAATGGCCTTTCTCCCTGCATCGAAAACAAGTAGCTTTAGATTTATCAAAACCTAAAGTAGAAACATGTGCATCAAGAAAGTCATTTCTTCCAGTAATAAGCTTGAACTTTTCAGCTCGTCTGAGAACACTAACCATTTGATATCCATTAATTCCATCTCTTCGGCATCTATCTGATCGTAATCCTCCTTTGTGAGCATAGGATTCCCGATCCGCCCAGCCACTAACCCTTCATAAGATAGCAACACTGAACCAAGTAGAGCCATGTGATCTTTCGCAACCTCTTCTGAAAAACTTTGACCATCAGGAAGATTTAGAGCGATGTTGCATTGAATGACACAACCATTTCCTGTTTTTGAGCTTTGACTCTGAAAACTTTCTGATGAACTCTTGGGATTAACACTTGGAAATGATGAAAATCCGCTGCTTTTGTTTGAACTTTGATCAGTTTTTTCTGTTGAATCCCTAACACTAAACGCAGTTTGGATCTTCGGACTTCTTTCAGCTTCTGGAACACTGCCTTTGTAGTACATCTTTACATCCTGTTGACCACTTGGACTGTTCATCCTCGCGATCTTTTGCTGCTCCAAATCCCGACTTTCAATCTTCTCGATAAACTGAGAAATAGTTAATCCGTCATACACCCCAGTATTCTTTAGAATCATCAAGTAGGTACCCCACTCTTTCTGCGGTAACGCATCAGTTAACTTGTCTACCCACTCTTCATGATCTTTTGTAATACTCAGCATCGACATGGATCGCACTAAATGACAGTATCGCTCAATCAGCTTCTTTGTGTCTTCACCCGGTAAACTGCTAAACAAATCAAACTCTTTCTTAAGCAATGCTTTCTTGTTCTTAATCATGTTCTCACTACCCTCAAATTTCACACGAAGAGCATCCCATATCGATTTTGAGGTTTTGTCGTGCTGAAGTAGTATGAAGATGTCTTCTTTGATGGCTTGTTGAAGCAGACTGATCATCAACTTCTCGGCTTTGTACATACTCCGTTCTTGATCAGTAAACTCTGATAGATCTTTTATAACCTGCAAATCTATGCGTGGTAACACATACTTCTTTAGAATACATTCCCAAGACCTAAGATGATTTGCCTGGACCCAGTTTTCGAATCTATCTTTCCACCCGTAATATTCTTCGATACTCATCAGTTTCGGGGGCTTTTGTAACGTTCCGGTCTCGTTTTCCAAGTTCATGTTCTGAGCAATGACAGCCGGAGTAGACGGAGTTGCAAGCGCGTTGTAAAAATCGTTATCCATTTTTCAGTATCACGTATTTCAAAACAGTAGTTTTCGAGCGAAATTAACCCAAATAGAATTTCGAGCAGAATAGCAATTTACATCTCGAGCGAAATCACAATGTTCACAGGAGCGAAATCAGATGATTGCAGCTTGGAGCGAAATCAGAACTTGCACAGGAGTGGAATTAGAAGATTCTTTGGAGCGAAATCAATTATATGGTGTTTGGAGCGAAATCACTATAATCAGTCTGGAGCGAAATCAGCAATTTGGCATCCAGGAGCGAAATCAGAAACAACTTTGGAGCGAAACCCCTAAATAGTTACCCTGGAGCGGAATCAAAAAATTTTTTTGGAGCGGAACCAGCAGGTTTTGGCAGCTTGGAGTGAAATCAGGCCTATATCTCGAGCGAAATCAGAAAAGTCAAGTTCGAGCGGAATCAACTCGAAGGTCCATTTTGTCCATTTTTAGTCCGATTTTAGCAATGAAACTTTCAGGGATTCGCCTATGTCCAATTTTAAACAATCTGTGAAATTTTGATCTGGTTTTGACCGTTAAAACTTCCTGAAATGATGAAAGAAGGTGTACAAGCTAGAAATTTCGATGAAATTCGGCTGTAAACTACAGAACTCCTCCAACTGGCTCTGATACCAATTGTAGGATCGTGCGACTGACCCAAACGAGTCGTTCAGAGGAGTTTTACTCTGTTTCAGGTGCGGAAAACAAGAAACAAAGGTAGAAACAACTTAATCTTCACTTAAATCACTGATTGTATTGATCTGACGTTGATTACATTTAAACTTCACACCGGTAGCACTTCGGCATGGAAAACAAGGGACTGTTACCTGATTTCGCTCTAAGTGACCTATTTATAGGCACTTGATTCCGCTCGTAACAACACAATCACATTTCAGGCGGAATTAGAAAGATTTGATTCCGGGCAGAATCACTTACAAGTGATTTCGGGCGAAATCACCTATATGAGCTTCAGGAGCGAAATCAGCATCTAATACATACACACTTTCCTATTTTCTCGTAAAACGTGCCCTGATCTATACAATCTAATCTAAGACTCGATACAAGATGAAGTCGACAGATGTATGCACCAACAAAAACAAAAGCAGAGGTGCCTGAGGAAAATTTAGCAGCTACCACTGTTCCTCAGGCATCTACTGTTGAGCCCACTACTCCAGGTGATCATAGCAGCACAACCACTGCTTTGAAACCCACACCTGCCATTACCAAAAGGAGCAAAAAGAAAATATCCAGAAACCCTTCCAAACCCAAAACAAAAGCAACTCTGGAAGATGAGATCCCAGAGCAACTGCCAGTGACAACACAAATGTCACCAAAAATCACTCCTGCTACTTCCTCACAGCAGATGGTCGAAAGATCTCCACCTTTACCTCAAACTCCTCCTGCATCCTCATAAAAGGATCAGGTTGTAAACACAGGGACTCCACATTATGAAGCTCTGGATCCACTCGGATCCATCTTCCACAGTCCTGATCCCAAGGACATGTCTCTTTCAACACCCTTATCCTCACCCCTGACATTACCCCAATGCATGATACCTCTGTTGCATGCAGTTGATATAGCTCAGACACTAACCAGTTCCTCTCAATCACCTATCACTGAGAGCATACTCCTACAAGTGACTGGGTCTGATGATTATACCTCTGCTATCCCAGCAACAACTGAGGAGGTTACACCCCTTGAGTTACAAGTAAGTCAAGTAACTCTTGGTGGTAGTTCAAGTGGAACAGCAACTACAAGTGATGGATCAACAGGTCTACATTTGGACAGTTGTTTCATTAGTAAGACTCCCTTGAAGGCAATTTCTTCAATAGCACCTCTAGTAACCACCAGTGAGTTTGTTTTAACCACTGGTACCATCGAAAGGTTATCAAGTTCCGAAGAAAGAAGTCCCCAGTACCAAGAACAAGGGGCATCAATGGATGATTTCTGGGCTTCATGTCCTAAGTCACACATTGGTACAACCACTGCTGGTGGGGAAACAGACGATTCCATTAAATTGGATGATGATTCAAAATATCAGGAATTAACGGGCAGAGTTGAAAAACTTGAAACATCAGTTCAAAAAGCACAATCCACTGCTGTTCCAGCTCAAGCACCTGCACAACCTGCACTTACTGCAAATGAGCTATGGAGTGTATTCCAACCCCTGCTCCAAAAACAAAAACAAGCGGCTGATCACCAGCATGCAATACATGTACAAATGCTGACAAACATGGTGGAGTCTAGGTTCAAAGATACTCAAGCAGACATCAAGGCTATAAAGGCCAGTATCCAAAACACCACTAGCAAAGCTCCTTCCACTCTACTATTCTTTGATAACCCCCTACAGATAATGCCAAAAAGGGGGAGATACTGAAGCAGTTGAAGAAGATGGGAATAGAACATGGCCTGTGTGTTGAACCTGAGCAAGAAAAACAGACATCTAAACCACCTCTCAAAGGCTCCAAACCTCAAACCACAAAAACTCAAACTTCCATTCAAACTGTTGATATGTTAGTAGTTTCAAAAACTGCTAACCAAACAGCTGCCATCTCTTCAACACACACCACTACAACACACACTACAACCACTGCCCTACCAGAACCTAAAACTACAACACCATCCACCAAATTACCACCTGCTCAAAAGCAGAAGACATCTACTGACACATCAGTAGTTGTAATGACAACAGATGTTGAAACACCAGTTGTTTCAACAGCTGTTTGCCAGTCATCCACCACTGCTCTCATCAATGTCACATCACCACCGTCACCTCCTGCGAAAAAGCAGAAGACATCAGATGTTACAACATCTGTTGTAATGGCAACAGTAGTTGAAACACCAGTTGTTTCAACAACTGTTAGTCAGACACCATTCACCACTACCCTCACTTCACTTCAAACCATCTTCACTCCACTCAACAAATCACCCAAAAGCACTCCTTCAGTGAATAAAATTTACTCCAGAAAAAGAAAAATAACTCAGGCAGATGAAGACAAACATGATCCTAATGCTGCAAAATATCCACTGGAACTGGAAGCTGTAAAAAATGAGATGAGACAATTCTACACCAAGGATGATCCTTCAACAAGAAGATTCCCTTCTCTCATCGGCTTCATAGTCCCATAAGATATGGATAAATATCGCAAGCTCAAAGCAAGACAGGCTAAAATAAGAGCAAAAGTTGAATGTGAAGGTCAAAGTGACGAAGCCATCTCTGAAAAATTGGAATTCTTGCTCAATAAGGTCAAGCAGATGGAAGACTATGCACAAGATCTAAACAAAGAAAAGACAGATCAACGAAATAAAATGAGAAAAGAATATCTTGAATATATCATGAAAGAAAAATTCTATCCTGCTAAAGAAAAACAATTTGAAGAATGGCCAATAATTGCTTTAAAGCATGAGGTAAACAGGATTGAAAGAATTAAAAACGATCCAAAAAAGAAGAAGACAGCTCCAAATTGGAACAAATTCAAAAAGCTCATTGCTGACCTTACATCTGAGTATAAAAGAAAGAAGCAAGAGCTGGTGGATGCTAAGGTGGATACTGCTGAAGCCATAGCAAAATGGACAAAGTAGTGTACCGACGAGGCTTATGAAAGGCTTAAGAAAAGAAGGATAACAGTCTCAGACACTTCTAAGAAGCTTGATTACAAAAAGCTAGAACAGCAGATTGATGCTCTTAAAATACGGATCACATCAGCAGATAACCCTATCATTGTTGAAAACAAAGAAAAGGGAAAACTGCTGACCAGTGAAGAAGAAAAAGAAAAGGAAGCTGAGTATTTCACAGAAGCCATCAAGAAAATGGATCTAAAAGAAGACAAATCAGCAAAGCTTCAAGACCTTGCCAAAAAGGTATTAACCAAACCTGCATCACCAAACACTTCAGACATGACAGACATTGAACTAGATCAAAAGAATAGGCAAGAGCAGATTGAAAGAGAGACTGCAGAAGATATAGCTGCATCAAATAATGTCATCGAAATGGCCTTCAAACAAATGTCTGAAAGTTTACAACTTTTCACAAGACCAATTTCTTCAAACTCATCAGAAAATAAATCTCTCCCAAGAAACCCATTGGGTTCAAAAATACTAAAGTGGATGTCTGATCAAAAGACCCACGTATTGACCTTGGTCAGATCCAATGGGGAAGTGAAGTACATATCAAGGAAAGAAGCACTAAGGGATGAGGGTGACTCAAGTTCCAAAGACTTTGAAGAAGAATTTAAAAGACAAGCTAGGGAACTTCTGATGAGAAATAAAAATCCAAAATAATGAAGGGTTTTGACATTATCTATTCCAGGGGGAGATTGTTGGGATTGAACCCTAACAGAGGAACAGATAATGAAAGCCAAAACTGGTGGCTCTCTATCCACTGTCCGTATACAACTGCTGCTACCCTATAAACTGCTGACAAAGCCCTGAAGAAGTAAACACTGCTGGTTCTATCTACTGATGACAAAGCACTGCCCACTCAAGGACTGATCAACTTTGAGGAAAGCACTGATGGAAGAGGATAGCAGTACTTTAGTATATTACTTGTTTTATGTAGAATCAGTGGTTAATAATAGCAGTATTTATATAGGAACAGTTGTTACAGGTTGTAAGGCTGTTAGACGTCGCTTTCATGGTGATGTCAGCTGAGATGCCTCAGTTGTTTGGATTGTCTATAAATGCAGCAGTACTCTCAGTTGTGCAACCAACCATGGAGTAATAGGCTGAGGGGGAGTTTAGTTTGTAAGCATGCTTGTAATGTTTTGCTTTGATTTGTAATCTTTCAACTTAATGAAAAGCAAATGTTTATCAAAACTATCTTCCTCTTTGATTTTGTTTACAAAGTTTGTTGTTCATTTCCGCTGCACTTAAACTATGTTCATTTCTATTTGATTTGTTCAAATTATACAAACAAACACAATCATGAAACCCTCCGATCCTAACAAGGTTAGCTAACGGACTAACTACCGGTGTTTGTGTTAGTGTGTTGCGTGTTCCGCAGCATCGCGCGGGTTCCTTACTATAATAATATGGTAACTATCCATTAATAAGGATCACATGTGGAGTTACATTTTGTGAATTTATTGTTTGTTGAACGTTTTTTTTTCTGTAAGGTACTGATCGTTCATTTGTTTAAAAGTATATTAATAACTTTCTGCATCCTGGGAAGCAATCCCGGTGATGTGAAAACATTGATGTTGAATCCAATGAGATGCTTGATGTAATGAGGTCGTATTAATAAGAAATAATAATTGATATAACTAAGTTTCCCGAGCCCAGGAAGCAATCTCGGGTAAAAACCTAGTTATATATAATAAATTAAATCACCACAGAGACATATGGTATTTTATGGGATGATCTCAAATTAACTTTCCCGTTAAATAGATATTTATTATGGATTAATTAAAAAAATAAACAATAAACTAATATTAAATTTTATCCTACTTTAAATTTCAAATATCATCCTTCTATTTTTCTGATAAAATATGATCCTCAAGTTTATATTGTTAATTTAAAATATTTTTTAATAAAACAAATTATTTATCATGAAAAGCAAACTTTGTATTAATATTTATTTATTTTTATTATTATTAAAAAAATTATTACATCAATTTTATTACATAATTTATAAATCAAATTGTCAAGATTTGATACCAAATTTTATCACTCAAATTACTACTGATTTACTTCTTTAATAACGTATCCTCTTTTCAAGAACAATATCCCCAGTCACCATATCCATCACGTATCGCGTATATCCATTAGGATTTTTAAAGATATAAAATTACATCTACACAAAATTACATTTATTCAACTCGTATAATACACATTGTTTTAAAGATATAACTTTTTATTATTTGGTACATAAAATTACATCTATTCAACCCGTACAATATACGAGATTCTTAAAGATATAACTTTTATTATTTAATATATGAAATTACATTTATTCAACGGTTGTAATAAATTGGGTTTTTAAAGATATATTATTTTATAATTTAGTATATGAATTATATTTACTCCATCCGTATAATACACGTGGTTCTAACCTACTATGTTATATATAAAAGCATGGTATATAGATTCAAGGGTGGAGTTGGCTACAAAGTCTATTTTTCCTACAGAGTATAGGAAGTGTTCTAAGGGTGACATTTGGCATTTAGAGATTTCATATTAAAGGGCATAAAGGTAATTGAATAATTAACTTATTTATGGAAGATTTATTTCTTAAACAAAATAAGAAGATTTTTAAGGAAACAACATATCTTTTAAGAATTCAAAATTGTCAGTTACTTATAATACAAAGAACGTATACAGAACAAATTAGCATGACATGCGATCACTCATGAACAAATTCTTGACGTTGTGTTTTAGCAGTTATTAGTTTATTCATGTTGTGTTTTATCAGTTACAAGTATAAACAACTTACATTTCCGTATAACACACTGGTATAAATAGTTTGGATTCCGTATGATACACCAATATAAATAACTTATATTCCGTATAACCCACCAGTATAAACAACTTACATTCCATATAACACACCAGTATAAACATCTTAGATTCCGTATAACACACTAGTATAAACAACTTTGATTGCCAGTATAACACACTAGTATACAACTTAGCTGTGGCATCCACTTTCTTTAACGATCAAACATACAAGATTTTTAACAAAAAATGGGCATGACCCATTCGTAACATAAACGTTTCCCTGCTTTTTTACATTGTAATTCAAAAACAACCCAAGAGATTCAAACGTTCTAAAAATACTTACTATTATTCTACACATACGGTTAACATTTACATTAACAAAATGATTTTCGACCCATAAGTAAAAGATAACATAGTCCGGAAGCGCAAAAAGGGCAATTTAGTGTGTTCGTCCGAGCTCGCCATCTTCAAACATGAGATTTACCTATCATGCACAACATTAAACATTAGTTAATTCACAATGCACAAACAAAACCATAACTCACCTTACATACTTTTAATCGACCCATTAACAATTTACCAATCATTGACAATTCTTGTTTACAACATTCTTTTCATTAAACATCCTTTCCACTAACTTTTTTCCATTCCAACATCTCGATACATTCATACATCCATATCATTCGACCCATTCGTAATGGGCCCATTCTCAAACTTCAACAATAATCACCGTGCTTGTCCTAATTTACCCATTTACAACGGGTAACCCTTATCATACATGCCAAGCATAACATATCATTTTGACCCGTTTACAACAAGTCGTTACTTAACCATCTCATAATCCTACTTTCCATACAATTTTATCCCACTTGAGTGGTCCTTGTACATCCGACACTATTATGTCGCTTATCCATTTTCTAACATATAACATATCGACATTTGAATCAATAACGACTCACAACTCAACATTTAGGTTTAATAACTAAACTTCATCCGTAGAACAACATAAAAGAGAATTAAGTTCGTATGAACTTACCGCGATCTTGAGATGCTTGTGCCTTCGAATGACTTGCGTCTTCTTCGTTCTTCGTGCCTATATGTCATAATCTCATACTTTAGCTTTCATAAACATTACTTTCACAACCCTTATAGTACGTTATGGTGTCTACTATTCACATACATCATTATCATAAGGAAGTTGCATCAATCTTAACAAGTATTCATGTAAAAACCATACTAAACTAACATAGGCATTTCGTCGAACACATTGTGTGCGTATCACTATTTAGCACAATGTACAAGCATCCTAAGCACAATTTCCATAGTTCTTCTCATTGATTAACATAAACATCCTACTATTTTGAAATCTACCATTCAAATCATGAGCACATAGTTCTAAATCAATTATTCATAACAATATCATCAATCAACAATCAAATTAACATACAAAACTTCACAATTGCTAGACATTACTTGACATGCAAGTGGGTTTTGCCCTAATCATGTTCATATTCGAAATTTAGGATCTAATGATGTCTAGACCTTCATAGCAACCATTAATCATACTGAATTTTGTATTACATTCACGAATCACACAAAACCCACATAATCAAACATTATCAAATCACAAAATTTAACTTACTTGAGATCAAGAACACTTAGATAATCAGGATTCTTAGGTCATGCATTCGATTCTTCAATAATCTGGCTTTCAATTGATGGAATTTAGTGATTTAGGGTTTTGTGAGGGAAGGAGTCCCCTCCTGGCTTCTCACAATCGCACCCCCAACCAGACTTATCTGGTTTCTTTTTTTTAATCATTTTATAACATTATTTACACATCTAGTACCTCATCATTTAATCCCCATTCACTTTAGTACTTTACCTTCTAACTTAACCATCTTTCTTTACTAATATATATATATATTAATACATTACTACTTATTATATTTTTTTGGTCATATGAGAATTTGGGGTGTTACAAGTCTACCCCCCTTAAAAAAGATTTTGTCCCCGAAACCTGAATACGTACCAAATAATTCTGGGTATTGTTCTCGCATTTCATCCTCCGTTTCCCACGTGAGATCCGATCCTTTTCGATGTCGCCATTGGACCAACACTTACCGAACGGATTTGTTGCGGAGTTGCTTTACCTTAAAATCCTTTATTGTGGCGGGCTTTTCAACATAATTTAATTTCTCATCCACTTCAAAATCCTTCCATAGAGCATCTCGTAGGGGGCCATTTTTATGTTGTTATGATAACTATTATTATATGAAAACTCTACCAAGGGTAGATGATCATCCCAGCTTCCCCCAAAATCCATGACACACGCCCTTAACATATCAACTAATGTTTGTATAGTTCGTTCTGACTGACCATCGGTTTGAGGATGGTAGGCGGTGCTAATATGTAACTGGGTCCCCAATTCTTCATGAAACTTCCTCCAGTAACGAGATGTGAACCGGGTATCCCAATCGGATACTATAGACACCGGAACCCCATGTCGGGATATAATCTCGTTCATATAAACTTCCGCCATCTTTTCTAAATTATAAGTTTCCCGAATAGGTAAGAAATGTGCGCTTTTGGTCAGTCGATCAACGACCACCCATATTGCATCGTGCCCTTTTCTTGTCTTGGGAAGCTTAGTCACCAAATCCATTGTTACATGCTCCCACTTCCACACCGGTATCTCTAACGGTTGCAATTTCCCATATGGTCTTTGGTGTTCGGCCTTTACTTGGGAACAAGTCAGACACTTAGCCACATACTTGACAATATCTCTTTTCATTCCCAGCCACCAATAATTCATCCTCAAGTCTCGATACATTTTTGTAGCTCCTGGATGGATGGAGTATCGAGACTTGTGTGCCTCATTCAAAAGTAATTCTTTCACGTTACATTCCCGAGGTATCCAGATTCGACCATACCTCGTTTTTATGCCATTCACATTCTCAATTAACTCGTGGATAAATCCTTTCGTCCTTTCTTTCTTTGAATACTTGGCATCCAAAGACTTAATTTGAGCCTCTCGTATTTCTTCAAGGAGTTTGGAAGTGACTACCATTTTCATTGATCTTACCCGAATCGGGGGCGGGTACTCCTTTCGACTTAGAGCATCCGCTACTACGTTAGCCTTCCCAGGGTGATAGTGGATATCACAATCGTAATCCTTGATAAGCTCCAACCATCTTCGTTGCCTCATATTAAGATCTTTTTGTTCGAAAAAATATTTGAGGCTTTTGTGATCCGAGAAGATTGTACACTTCACCCCGTATAGGTAATGTCTCCATATCTTCAAGGCGAACACGACCGCCGCCAATTCTAGATCGTGGGTTGGGTAATTATTTTCGTGTTGCTTAAGTTGCCTTGAAGCGTAGGCAACGACTTTACACCTTTGCATTAGTACACACCCAAGACCCTGATGGGAGGCATCAGTATATACCACCAAATCATCCGTTCCATCCGGTAATGTCAACACAGGAGAACTTGAGAGTTTTTCTTTCAGTGCCTGAAACGCTTTTTCTTGTTCTTCGCCCCATAAAAACTTCACTTTTCTTCATTAACTTTGTCATGGGCGAGGCTATTTTGGAGAAATCCTGGATAAATCTCCTGTAATAACCAGCCAAGCCCAAAAAGCTTCTTATCTCGCTTGGATTCTTCGGGGGTACCCAATTCATCACTGCCTTTACTTTGGACGGGTCCACATGAACACCGTCCGCATTGATTACATGACCCAAAAATTGTACTTCTCTCAGCCAAAAGGCGCATTTTGAGAACTTTGCATATAACCTTTCCTTGCGGAGCGTCTCCAGCACATCACGTAAGTGTGAAGCATGCTCTGCTTCACTTCGGGAGTACACTAGTATATCATCAATAAAAACGATCACATACTTATCAAGCATAGGCCGGCACACCCGATTCATTAGATCCATAAATGCAACTGGCGCGTTTGTTAAGCCGAAGGACATTACTAGGAACTCGTAATGTCCATACCGCGTTCAAAATGCAGTTTTCGGCACATCCTCTTCTCGTACCCGCAGTTGGTGATACCCTGATCGCAAATCAATCTTTGAAAACCAGCTCGCCCCTTGTAGTTGGTGGAATAAATCATCAATTCTGGGTAAGGGGTAACGATTCTTCACTGTTGTTTAACTCCCGATAGTCGATGCACATTCGCATCAAACCATCTTTCTTCCTTACGAATAATACGGGTGCTCCCCATGGCGAAACGCTTGGTCGAATAAAATCTTTGTCAAGCAGTTCTTGAAGTTGGGTCATCAATTCTTTCATTTCGGTTGGGGCCAAGCGATAAGGAGCTTTAGCTACCGGTGCGGCTCCCGGGGTAAGCTCTATCTTAAACTCCACTTCACGTTCGGGCAGAAGCCCCGGTAAATCCTCCGGAAATACATCTGGATATTCATTCACTACTTTTACATCTTCTAGCTTCGGTACAACTTGATAGGTATCGATCACGTAAGACAGATATGCTTTTCCCCCGTTCTTTACATACTTGACGGCTTCAATAATAGAACAAAATTTCGACTCGTCGACCCTATCCCCTTGAATACTTGCCCGCTTTCCCTCCGAGGTTACTACTTGGATAACTTTCTTTTCACATTGTATCTCCGCATGGTTTTGGGCCAGCCAATCCATTCCCACGACTACTTTAAATTCCTCCATACACATTGGAACAAGGTCTATGCTAAATTCCTCATTTTCAATCAAGATCTTACAATTTCTACATACATCATGCAATAGGTAACTTTTGCTATCCGCTGCTTCCACTTCTAAAGGTACTAACATCTTTTCAAGCATAAAGGAAGGATGACATAGAAGTTCATTCAAAACAAATGACCTACTAGCCCGGAATCAAATAAAACATTTACAGGAATTGAATTTACTAAGAATATACCTGAAACCACATCCGGGCTAGCCTTAGCCTCATCCGAGGTTAACTGAAACATCCTCCCGCAAGCCTTGGAAGACTCATCCTTCTTTCCATCTTTCTTTGCCTCTTGTTGGAGTTTCGGACATTCCGCTTTAATGTGCCCCGTTTGCTTACAATTGTAACACGCTTTTGGATTTTCGGGGCACCTATAATACGGATGTCCCTCTTGCCCACATTTGTAGCATCCTTTCTTCCCCGACAGACATTCACCCGAATGATGCTTCCCACATGTCTTGCAAGTCGGAATTGCACTACTTGTTTGCCCTTTCCTGTTTTGGTCTTGAAATCTTCCCTTTTTCGATGGGTTTGTGTTGGTAGACTTCTCCGCCACCCTTTTTCTCCCCTTCAACCTGCCTTTTTATCTCAATCTCCGTATCTCTTGCCTAGTCGATTAATTCGTTCAACGTTGCACATTTGGAGGGATTTACGAACTCCCGATATTCAGCCTTTAACATAGCATGATAACATATGATTTTCAACCTCTCAGTCCCCGCTATTTCCCCACAAAACTTCACCTTCTCGAGGAACTTATTTGTTATTTCATCAATCGTTTCAACATTTAGGTTTAATAACTAAACTTCATCCGTAGAACAACATAAAAGAGAATTAAGTTCGTATGAACTTACCGCGATCTTGAGATGCTTGTGCCTTCGAATGACTTGCGTCTTCTTCGTTCTTCGTGCCTATATGTCATAATCTCATACTTTAGCTTTCATAAACATTACTTTCACAACCCTTATAGTACGTTATGGCGTCTACTATTCACATACATCATTATCATAAGGAAGTTGCATCAATCTTAACAAGTATTCATGTAAAAACCATACTAAACTAACATAGGCATTTCGTCAAACACATTGTGTGCGTATCACTATTTAGCATAATGTACAAGCATCCTAAGCACAATTTCCATAGTTCTTCTCATTGATTAACATAAACATCCTACTATTTTGAAATCTACCATTCAAATCATGAGCACATAGTTCTAAATCAATTATTCATAACAATATCATCAATCAACAATCAAATTAACATACAAAACTTCACAATTGCTAGACATTACTTGACATGCAAGTGGGTTTTGCCCTAATCATGTTCATATTCGAAATTTAGGATCTAATGATGTCTAGACCTTCATAGCAACCATTAATCATACTGAATTTTGTATTACATTCACGAATCACACAAAACCCACATAATCAAACATTATCAAATCACAAAATTTAACTTACTTGAGATCAAGAACACTTAGATAATCAGGATTCTTAGGTCATGCATTCGATTCTTCAATAATCTGGCTTTCAATTGATGGAATTTAGTGATTTAGGGTTTTGTGAGGGAAGGAGTCCCCTCCTGGCTTCTCACAATCGCACCCCCAACCAGACTTATCTGGTTTCTTTTTTTTTTATCATTTTATAACATTATTTACACATCTAGTACCTCATCATTTAATCCCCATTCACTTTAGTACTTTACCTTCTAACTTAACCATCTTTCTTTACTAATTTATATATATATATATATATATATATTAATACATTACTACTTATTATATTTTTTGGTCATATGAGAATTTGGGGTGTTACAAGTCTACCCCCCTTAAAAAAGATTTTGTCCCCGAAACCTGAATACGTACCAAATAATTCTGGGTATTGTTCTCGCATTTCATCCTCCGTTTCCCACGTGAGATCCGATCCTTTTCGATGTCGCCATTGGACCAACACTTACCGAACGGATTTGTTGCGGAGTTGCTTTACCTTAAAATCCTTTATTGTGGCGGGCTTTTCAACATAATTTAATTTCTCATCCACTTCAATATCATCTAAAGGCACGTATGCAGCCTCATCCGCGAGGCACTTTCGCAGTTGCGACACCTGAACGGTGTTATGAATCCCATCCAATGCAGGTGGTAATTCTAACTGATACGCCACCGCCCCGACCCGAGCGAGTATTTTGAAAGGTCCGATGTATCGAGGACCTAGCTTCCCGCGTTTATGAAAACGAATTATCCCTTTCCATGGAGAGACTTTTAGTAACACATGATCTCCCACTTGAAACTCAATCGGTCGCCTTCGTCGATCTGAATAAGACTTTTGTCTATCTTGCGCCGCCTTAATTCTTGATCTAACCATGCCAATCTTTTCGATCGTTTCAGCTACTAGATCCTTTGACGCGAGTTCGCGCTGACTCACTTCCCCCCAACAAACCGGAGTCCTACATTTCCTTCCATAGAGCATCTCGTAGGGGGCCATTTTTATGCTGTTATGATAACTATTATTATATGAAAACTCTACCAAGGGTAGATGATCATCCCAGCTTCCCCCAAAATCCATGACACACGCCCTTAACATATCAACTAATGTTTGTATAGTTCGTTCTGACTGACCATCGGTTTGAGGACGGTAGGCGGTGCTAATATGTAACTGGGTCCCCAATTCTTCATGAAACTTCCTCCAGTAACGAGATGTGAACCGGGTGTCCCAATCGGATACTATAGACACCGGAACCCCATGTCGGGATATAATCTCGTTCATATAAACTTCCGCCATCTTTTCTGAATTATAAGTTTCCCGAATAGGTAAGAAATGTGCGCTTTTGGTCAGTCGATCAACGACCACCCATATTGCATCGTGCCCTTTTCTTGTCTTGGGAAGCTTAGTCACCAAATCCATTGTTACATGCTCCCACTTCCACACCGGTATCTCTAACGGTTGCAATTTCCCATATGATCTTTGGTGTTCGGCCTTTACTTGGGAACAAGTCAGACACTTAGCCACATACTTGACAATATCTCTTTTCATTCCCAGCCACCAATAATTCATCCTCAAGTCTCGATACATTTTTGTAGCTCCTGGATGGATGGAGTATCGAGACTTGTGTGCCTCATTCAAAAGTAATTCTTTCACGTTACATTCCCGAGGTATCCAGATTCGACCATACCTCGTTTTTATGCCATTCACATTCTCAATTAACTCGTGGATAAATCCTTTCGTCCTTTCTTTCTTTGAATACTTGGCATCCAAAGACTTAATTTGAGCCTCTCGTATTTCTTCAAGGAGTTTGGAAGTGACTACCATTTTCATTGATCTTACCCGAATCGGGGGCGGGTACTCCTTTCGACTTAGAGCATCCGCTACTACGTTAGCCTTCCCAGGGTGATAGTGGATATCACAATCGTAATCCTTGATAAGCTCCAACCATCTTCGTTGCCTCATATTAAGATCTTTTTGTTCGAAAAAATATTTGAGGCTTTTGTGATCCGAGAAGATTGTACACTTCACCCCGTATAGGTAATGTCTCCATATCTTCAAGGCGAACACGACCGCCGCCAATTCTAGATCGTGGGTTGGGTAATTATTTTCGTGTTGCTTAAGTTGCCTTGAAGCGTAGGCAACGACTTTACCCCTTTGCATTAGTACACACCCAAGACCCTGATGGGAGGCATCAGTATATACCACCAAATCATCCGTTCCATCCGGTAATGTCAACACAGGAGAACTTGAGAGTTTTTCTTTCAGTGCCTGAAACGCTTTTTCTTGTTCTTCGCCCCATAAAAACTTCTCACTTTTCTTCATTAACTTTGTCATGGGCGAGGCTATTTTGGAGAAATCCTGGATAAATCTCCTGTAATAACCAGCCAAGCCCAAAAAGCTTTTTATCTCGCTTGGATTCTTCGGGGGTACCCAATTCATCACTGCCTTTACTTTGGACGGGTCCACATGAACACCATCCGCATTGATTACATGACCCAAAAATTGTACTTCTCTCAGCCAAAAGGCGCATTTTGAGAACTTTGCATATAACCTTTCCTTGCAGAGCGTCTCCATCACATCACGTAAGTGTGAAGCATGCTCTGCTTCACTTCGGGAGTACACTAGTATATCATCAATAAAAACGATCACATACTTATCAAGCATAGGCCGGCACACCCGATTCATTAGATCCATAAATGCAGCTGGCGCGTTTGTTAAGCCGAAGGACATTACTAGGAACTCGTAATGTCTATACCGCGTTCGAAATGCAGTTTTCGGCACATCCTCTTCTCGTACCCGCAGTTGGTGATACCCTGATCGCAAATCAATCTTTGAAAACCAGCTCGCCCCTTGTAGTTGGTGGAATAAATCATCAATTCTGGGTAAGGGGTAACGATTCTTCACTGTTGTTTAACTCCCGATAGTCGATGCACATTCGCATCGAACCATCTTTCTTCCTTACGAATAATACGGGTGCCCCCCATGGCGAAACGCTTGGTCGAATAAAATCTTTGTCAAGCAGTTCTTGAAGTTGGGTCATCAATTCTTTCATTTCGGTTGGGGCCAAGCGATAAGGAGCTTTAGCTACCGGTGTGGCTCCCGGGGTAAGCTCTATCTTAAACTCCACTTCACGTTCGGGCGGAAGCCCCGGTAAATCCTCCGGAAATACATCTGGATATTCATTCACTACTTTTACATCTTCTAGCTTCGGTACAACTTGATAGGTATCGATCACGTAAGACAGATATGCTTTCCCCCCGTTCTTTACATACTGGACGGCTTCAATAATAGAACAAAATTTCGACTCGTCGACCCTATCCCCTTGAATACTTACCCGCTTTCCCTCCGAGGTTACTACTTGGATAACTTTCTTTTCACATTGTATCTCCGCATGGTTTTGGGCCAGCCAATCCATTCCCACGACTACTTTAAATTCCTCCATACACATTGGAACAAGGTCTATGCTAAATTCCTCATCTTCAATCAAGATCTTACAATTTCTACATACATCATGCAATAGGTAACGTTTGCTATCCGCTGCTTCCACTTCTAAAGGTACTAACATCTTTTCAAGCATAAAGGAAGGATGACATAGAAGTTCATTCAAAACAAATGACCTACTAGCCCGGAATCAAATAAAACATTTACAGGTATTGAATTTACTAAGAATATACCTGAAACCACATCCGGGCTAGCCTTAGCTTCATCCGAGGTTAACTGAAACATCCTCCCGCAAGCCTTGGAAGACTCATCCTTCTTTCCATCTTTCTTTGCCTCTTGTTGGAGTTTCGGACATTCCGCTTTAATGTGCCCCGTTTGCTTACAATTGTAACACGCTTTTGGATTTTCGGGGCACCTATAATACGGATGTCCCTCTTGCCCACATTTGTAGCATCCTTTCTTCCCCGACAGACATTCACCCGAATGATGCTTCCCACATGTCTTGCAAGTCGGAATTGCACTACTTGTTTGCCCTTTCCTGTTTTGGTCTTGAAATCTTCCCTTTTTCGATGGGTTTGTGTTGGTAGACTTCTCCGCCACCCTTTTTCTCCCCTTCAACCTGCCTTTTTATCTCAATCTTCGTATCTCTTGCCTAGTCGATTAATTCGTTCAACGTTGCACATTTGGAGGGATTTACGAACTCCCGATATTCAGCCTTTAACATAGCATGATAACATATGATTTTCAACCTCTCAGTCCCCGCTATTTCCCCACAAAACTTCACCTTCTCGAGGAACTTATTTGTTATTTCATCAATCGTTTCATCCTTTTGTCGAAGACATAAGAAGTCTTCTTGAATCTTATCAAGTGCGGATTGTGGGATGTGATATTTCAGAAATGGCTCCTTGAACTCTTGCCATGTTAACGTTTGTACTTTGTCATCCCCCAACTCCTTCGAATGTGCGTCCCACCAATCCTTTGCTTGGAGTTGTAGGAGGCCCGTAGCAAACATCACTTGATCCTCCACTTCACATCTACTTCTCACAAACACTGCCTCGGTGCTTGAAATCCATCTTTGACAAGCTATCGGGTCAATTTCCCCATCATACGGCAAGGGGTTACATGCCATGAATTCCTTGTACGTGCACCTTCGAGTACTTTTCTTTGTTTACAGTTCACTAATCATCTCCTTTAGTTCTTCCACCTTGGATGTTACTAGAGTAACGACTACTCCCAATACTTGACCTTCCACCTCTTGAGCTAGTCGGGAATTACTAGCTTCAATCGCTTTCTCTACTTCTTCCACAATCATTGTTCTGATTTCATTTTGGCGTGCTTCATCGTCATCATTTACATTCACCACGTCAGCCATCTACATAGAACATCCATTACATTCATTAGATTTCATTTCATACTCCCCATCATCAGGTTTTAATATCATTTTATCATAACACATTCCATTCATCATTCATACTTCATGCCTTATCGTCATTGACGATTGTATCGTATCATACCGACCGCATCCCTTAATCATAACAAATTTCTTTCTCACCATTCACATGTACCTTTCTTTCATCATTTGATTATCGTATTAGCTTTAAAGTTCACAAGGCCTTTAAAATCAATTGGAACAAGTCCCGTACACAAACTCGTCAAAACAAAAAAAAATTCGGAAACTTATGGATGCTCGCGTGGCGCGAGGGTCTGCATACCCTTCCGTCGTGCGGCGCCAGCGACGTCGTGCTACGCGACGAACTTGGGTCAGGGGGTGGCGCGACGCGAGCAGCTAATTTCGACAGAATGTTTGTTGCTTGCTGCTGTTAATGCCCAGCTCTAAAAATTCTCAAACATAATTCTTAAAAACATCATATCTCAAGTTCTATAAGTCCGTTTTGTCCGATTCTTTTTCCTACACGTCCGTAATTTAATTACGGACCCGTTTAGCATATTCGTTAGCGGTATGACTCGGTTTAAGAACAAATAACCTATAAATCCCTTACTATTTCTAACTACAACATAATGAATTTTACAATTTACTTACTTGCGTAGCGCTTCGGAACGAACACACCTTATACGAGCTTTCAGTTTGAGTTCAGGCATTTGACCCCAAATACTTGAATCCCTCAAACTTCGGCTCTGATACCAACTTGTGGCATCCACTTTCTTTAACGATCAAACATACAAGATTTTTAACAAAAATTGGGCATGACCCATTCGTAACATAAACGTTTCCCTGTTTTTTTACATTTTAATTCAAAAACAACCCAAGAGATTCAAACGTTCTGAAAACACTTACTACTATTCTAGACATACGGTTAACATTTACATTAACAAAATGATTTTCGACCCATAAGTAAAAAATAACATAGTCCGGAAGCGCAAAAGGGCAATTTAGTGTGTTCGTCCGAGCTCGCCATCTTCAAACATAAGATTTACCTATCATGCACAACATTAAACATTAGTTAATTCACAATGCACAAACAAAACCATAACTCACCTTACATACTTTTAATCGACCCGTTAACAATTTACCAATCATTGACAATTCTTGTTTACAACATTCTTTTCATTAAACATCCTTTCCACTAACTTTCTTCCATTCCAACATCTCGATACATTCATACATCCATATCATTCGACCCATTCGTAATGGGCCCATTCCCAAACGTCGACAATAATCACCGTGCTTGTCCTAATTTACCCATTTACAATGGGTAACCCTTATCATACATGCCAAGCATAACATATCATTTTGACCCGTTTACAACAAGTCGTTACTTAACCATCTCATAATCCTACTTTCCATACAATTTTATCCCACTTGAGTGGTCCTTATACATCCGACACTATTATGTCGCTTATCCGTTTTCCAACATATAACAAACATATCGACATTTGAATCAATAACGACTCACAACTCAACATTTAGGTTTAATAACTAAACTTCATCCGTAGAACAACATAAAAGAGAATTAAGTTCGTATGAATTTACCGCGATCTTGAGATGCTTGTGCCTTCGAATGACTTGCGCCTTCTTCCTTCTTCGTGCCTATATGTCATAATCTCATACTTTAGCTTTCATAAACATGACTTTCATAACCCTTATAGTACGTTATGGCGTCTACTATTCACATACATCATTATCATAAGGAAGTTGCATCAATCTTAACAAGTATTCATGTAAAAACCATACTAAACTCACATAGGCATTTCGTCGAACACATTGTGTGCGTATCACTATTTAGCACAATGTACAAGCATCCTAAGCACAATTTCCATAGTTCTTCTCATTGATTAACATAAACATCCTACTATTTTGAAATCTACCATTCAAATCATGAGCACATAGTTCTAAATCAATTATTCATAACAATATCATCAATCAACAATCAAATTAACATACAAAACTTCACAATTGCTAGACATTACTTGACATGCAAGTGGGTTTTGCCCTAATCATGTTCATATTCGAAATTTAGCATCTAATGATGTCTAGACCTTCATAGCAACCATTAATCATACTGAATTTTGTATTACATTCACGAATCACACAAAACCCACATAATCAAACATCATCAAATCACAAAATTTAACTTACTTGAGATCAAGAACACTTAGATAATCAGGATTTTTAGGTCATGCATTCGATTCTTCAATAATTTGGCTTTCAATTGATGGAATTTAGTGATTTAGGGTTTTGTGAGGGAATGAGTCCCCTCCTGGCTTCTCACGATCGCACCCCCAACCAGACTTGTATGGTTTCTTTTTTTTATCATTTTATAACATTATTTACACATCTAGTCCCTCATCATTTAATCCCCATTCACTTTAGTACTTTACCCTATAACTTAACCATCTTTCTTTACTAATTTATATATATATATATATATATATATATTTTAAAACATTACTACTTATTATATTTTTTTGGTCATATGAGAATTTGGGGTGTTACATTAGATTCCGTATAACACGCCAGTATAAACACCTTTGATCGTCAGTATAACACACTAGTATAAACAACTTAGATTCCCTATAACACACCAATATAAACAGCTTCGATCTCCAGTATAACACACCAATATAAACAACTTAGATTGTGTATAACACACCATTGTTAAAGCTTGCATTCCGCATAACACACTAGTATAAACAGATTATATCGCAAAAAAAAGTATGAACATTTTTTTTGGAATAGATTATACTGTTATTGTTCTCCATTGTTTGAATGTTCTTGAATCATGTTGATGTCTAGATCTATGATTTCAGAGATTGGTGGTTAACTAATGAAGAAATGGCTAGAGTAAATGAACTGATGGTGGTTTCCTTATTTAAAACACGATTAATGACTGCAATGCCCTTCGCCTATTAAGTGAATCAATAATTAAAACACAAATATTACAAAAATGCCACCCAACTATTCTCAACAATTGATCAAACACATCTAATGGCACAAAATAATACCTATACTTTGTAGAAAAAACACACTTTGTAAAGGAACACCATCCATAGATTTAATAAGGAAATGTGGTAATCATATAAAAACTAATGTTCTATGACCTATGTAAGAGTATGGTATATAGATTCAATAAGGAAATGGGGTAATCATATAGAAACTTATAGGTAGTAAATGTTAGATTTAGATGTGAGAGAAGAAAGTGAGAGGTTATGGTGTCACATGGTCGCTTTATATATTTCAATTTCAACAAAACAATATGTATAGATATAGTTGTTTATGAGTTTATTACGATTGTATACGTAAAACTAATTATGTATTAAACACTTCTTTATAGGATTAAGATTGGGAAAACCACTTTGAGTTATGAGAACTTAGAGAACTCAGTCTTTTTGTGCGACTTTTGCCCCCATTTTTTTGCATACCCCTAGATTAAAATGTTTGGAAAGACTTCCGTAAAAAAATAGAAATGGTTTTTTTTCGGTCCTTACAGCAGTTGTAAAGAAGCGTTAATTACATAGTTAGTCCCTGTGGTTTGCACAAAATAACATACTTAGGTACTAATAGTTTAAAATCACCTTCTAGGGTATTAACTTTTCATTTTGTAACGTTTGAAGGTATTAACTTCTAGGGTATTAACATAGTTAGTCCCTGTGATTTGCACAAAATAACATACTTAGGTACTAATAGAATGTGATTTTAAGCCTACAAATATCGTTAATACCTCCAAACGTTAAAAAATGAAAAGTTAATACCTTAGAAAGTGATTTTAAACTATTAGTACCTAAGTATGTTATTTTGTGCAAACAACAGGGACTAACTATATAATTAACTCGTAAAAAAATGATGACATAAGCATGGCATCACTTTTTATAGCATTTGCTGCTGCTGTAAAAAAAAACTATTTTTTTCGAAAAGTTGATTTTTAAGAATTTTTGGTAAAAAAAATTGAAAAAGCCTTTCGTAAGACCGAGTTCTCTAAATTCTCACGATTCGTATAAATTTTCATTTTACCCTAACCCTATATACATATATCTTTTTTTTGGAAAAGTTGATTTTTTAAGGATTTTTGGTAAAAAAAAAAACTCTAAATTCTCACAATTCGTATAAATTTTCATTTTACCCTAACCGTATATACATTTAAGGATTTTTGGTAAAAAAAATTGAAAAAACCTTTCGTAAGACCGAATTCTTTAAATTCTCACAATTCATATAAATTTCATTTTATCTTAACCCTATATACGAGTTTTTTCCCAAACTAGTGTACTTACAAAAAATATTTACCTTTTTGGGTATTTTGAAAAGTATTTACCTAAATGGGTATTTTTCTAATTGGTTTGTCTCTCTCCTAATCTAATTGGTTAAAATCTAAATTAATTATTCCTAAATAAACCATAGTAATTTTTTTCAATAAACTTACTTTTATATATTATTATATTTTTTTAGCTTACGTTTTTATAGTGATTTTGTTCAATAAACTTACTTTTGTAAATTATTATATTTTTTTAGCTTACATTTTTTAGTTAAATATGTATGTTTTCTATTTGTAATAAAATAAAAATTTATGTATTTAGTTGTTATTCTAAGAACAACAAACTTATTTAATTATTTACTTAATTAAGGATACCTAAAAAATTATGTATTTAGCTTGTTCTAAGTTTTTTTATCATACATTTTTGTAAATTGAAGTTCAACGTAATTGTGTTTATCAATTAGTATATCTCGATTTTTTTAATTTTTAATTTGTAATAAAAATACCTTTAAGTTAAATATATGTAGTTTGGTTTTTATCTTAGTAATTGTCACACCCCGATTTCCACGTATATCACCGGTGGGCCCGGTGAGGGATTACCGTGACGTAGTTGGCAACAATATAGTCGAACCACACAATATATAAATGCACAGCGGAAGCATAAAGATAATATATTTCAACCTTTGAATGTAATATCAAAGTATCACAATTGTCGAAATATAATCCACAGAGGATCAAAATTAAAATATAAGTATTGTTCAACAGACGTAGGTATCTTAAGCTTGCGAGACTCTTTATTGATGCTAAGGAGAAATATCCAGCCAATTATGCTTAGAACCTGCGTTTAATCTTTTTAGGAAAAATACGTCAGTTTACACTGGTAAATACATTCAACCGACATTTTCGTAAAATGTTTAATAAAATTGATTTGAATGCACAAGGCACAAACTCTTTATAACTTGGGATAATTTATAATTAAATCTTGTAAAAATATTACATGTTTACTATGCGTTCGGTCGCCCGGGTCGTGCCGGGTTAAAGGTTAATAGACACGCCACAAAGCATAAAGCCGTGGTGGGAAACCAAAGGTTATACCTTTAATAATATAGACACAGTACGGGTGTACGCCTACACCCGTGTGTCGGGGTCGTGGCCATTTCGTAAAATGATGCCAAGGATATCCGGGACATGGTCATTAAGCTCCCAAAGGCGTAAAGCCAACAAAACGTATTTAAACGGGCCGATTAAATTATTCAATTAACCACCATATGATGGAAGATTTAATGCCCGAACAAGCGGTAATTTATATACCGTAACCCAAGCCCGTATAGGGAAAATAAGTTAAAAGTATTTACCTGAGCAAGTAATAATCCTTAATAACAAATGCAAGTTTCTTTTACTGGTCTCCTACTCTGGAACGAAGGTTTAAAGTAACCTATTAGAATCCTAACGGGTCTTTAATTTAGCCTTAGCTTAGACCGGTCAGTTTCAAAGGATAATTACGGTTTAATCGCGTGAAAGGCGAAAACCGGGAATGGAATGTGATTCGGACCCAACAAGTTTGAAGACTCGTTTTATATGGGTAATATAGTCACACTCTGGATTTTGAGGTCAAAACAATAAGGTTTGACCCGTTTCGGCTAGTTTATGTAAACTAGTTACATAAACCGTACCGTGCGCGCAAAAGGCGTAACGGGTAACCGTAAGAGTCCTACACAAGTTTCCTTAGTTAATATGCCTTAAAGAGGTTGTGGTATCAGTAGGATACCTTCCATAATGCCCGTAACGAGTTTAAGTTCATTATATGCCCCGTAGGGGTATTTCGGTCATTTTAAATATTTTAAAAAGAGGTTTCTGAGTTCTACAGGAAATCTGAGTTTTCCGAACAGTTCATAAAGTCCAAAATACTCTATTTATTATTTAAAATCAGTAGCAACTGGAATCGGGTCAAAAGACCTTGTAGAACTCAAGTTATGCTCGAAAAGGGTATATTCGGTATTTACCAAACCGATGCCATAACCGCAGGTTATGAGCAGGTTAAAAATAATTAAAAATCTTTACAATTCCCAAAATATTATTTTACATCAGTGTGTAAAAGGTTTGGTGCCGAAATTTGGGTTTAGATAGGCTTTATGCTAAATGCGCCGTTTAATTACTAAAGTTTCCGAAATTGCGCTATTTAGCATAACTCCTATTCTAGACCTCGGATCGACGTGACATTTTAGGGACATGCTTAGAAATCAGTAACCAAGGTTATGGTCCTTTCATATGCCAAAAATTCTCGTTTTAAATTGGAAAGGGCGTTACGGTCAACTTTTAAGCATTTAACGGAAATGTGCTAAAGACTCGGACAAACAACGAACCGATCACAGAGGGTTATACCATCATGTAACCTGGTCCTAAGAGAGTCCTAAGGCATATCTAAATCATACCATAACGGGTCAGAACTGAAGTCAAAGCAAAAGTCAAAGTTTTGCGACTTTCGGTTCCGAACCGGGTCAGAACAGTAAATGGTCGGATCAAACAAGCTTAGACTAGTTAATATACTTATTATCATGTTATATGAGTGTTAAAACAGATTACACGCCATCTACATTACTGATTATGCTTAAAATCGCAAAATAGCATTCTGTTGACTTTTTCTAAGCAAGTTTGACTCGACATTCGGACTAGTTAGAGTGGGAATCAGAGGGTGCCCTTTTAGGGGTTTAAAGCCTACATGATTACCAACATATAACTACCTTTGATTCGACAAACCACTGGACCATTTGTGATTTATCGTAAAGTCAATCGTTAATTACGACGGATTGACTTTTAAGCTAAACTATGCAAAAACTAAACCACAAAGGGTTAGGCATACTTACAGAAGCTTGGTGCACGACCAGAGATGTTAGAAGAATGCTCTTGAGCTCCAGAAGTGATCAAGAAAGAAGGTTTGAGGTGTGTTTCAAATGTGTGCACTACATTGCCTTTTATAGTGAAAATTTGAGCACAAGATCATCACAACTAAGTCTATAATTGCTCATGGATGATCAGCAGCTGTCCCTGAGTGCTAGGGGACATGTAGGGGGCGCCCATGCTGCCATAATTGCACCCAAGGTCGGTTAAAACATCAAACAGTGAATCTGTGCATGTTTTCTGCATCTGGCACCTTGACGCGGCCCGCATTAAGGATCAGGCTACGCTCACGCGGGCCGCCTGAATCCTTATGTCAGGAACCGGATCTTCACATAGCTCGCGGCCTGCATGAGCTTTCTTGTTTATCTAATGCGGCCCGCCTGAGGCCTGTAATTCAAGATTTTCAAATCTTTTGCCATTATTAGCCTGATCTTTCGGTTTCGAAGGGGTAACTTTGCGATTTGGGCCTCGATTATTTACGAATAAGGGCCTCGTGACTTTTACCCGCGCCGTTAATGTGACAACCCTCACTAAATCAGGTATTCGTACGGTTTAATTAATAATTAATTACTGCTTAATTACTATGCTTACTTGAAATTACTGATGAACTGCTACTTGAATTCTGATACTTGTACATACCTGCATCATACTTTAATTACCGTCACTACATTATTTACATGATGAACTCTAGTGACAAACATGATGCACAAAAGCACAGTAGCACTATGAACGGATAACCTATTGAACATGCTGATAAAACCAGCATCAGGCAGACACTGCCTCTAAGGCCTGTATGAGCCAGAAAGATTTCACTACACCCATAGTGAGTGTAGGGATACAAGGGTTGTAGAACTGCGTCTCTAGGAATAAGATACAATGACAGGATGTGCCTAGGACATGCACTAAGCACAAAACTCAGCACTTTAATGAACAATTCAGCTTTTAGCTAACTAATAAAGTGCCAAAACATGAGAAAAATATTACTAGACACTTTCCAAGTGTAGGGAATAAGTTGTGTCACTAAAAATGGTATTAACGACACTCTAAAGCTTTGTTAAGCGCTTTAACGGATTACTATCCAACCGAACAACCGGACTATACCCGGAACATAAAAATATTGTCATAAACGTTAATTGTCTTTTTCTGAGCCAGTTAGGGTCCCTGAATACCCTAACACCCGCTTTAAAGCACAACACACCACTAACCGGGTTAAGCACGTTACTAACCTATTTAACCTAACTAATAACTAACTATTAGTTGAATTTGAACTAGAACCCCCCCCCCCCTTTAGAAACCATCCCCATACTAGGGGACATACTTGGTACACTTTTGATTATTTTATTCTTGGATGTTTAATATCTTTAAGACATAAAATCCAATGGATTATGAACATAATATTGCCTAGAAGTATCAAGCTTTACACAAGAACACTTACATTCCATAACACCACACAAACTACTCTCTCCCTCTTGCTCTAGAGCTTTCGGCCGAACATCCCCTATATACATCCATCCATTTTCGATTTTGTTCATCACATTCCAACAACATACAAGTGTCAAGGATCACGCATAAGGAGTCTTGGTGCACTCGGAGCTCGAAGGACCTCATTCTCTAGCTTTTATCCTCTCATTTTGCGCTTAGATCCTTCCCTAGCCTCGAGCTAGTGGTATGTTACTTAAAACACCTTCTCGAACTATTTTGAAGTGGTTAATATGTTGTGTAACGGTTAAAACTCGAAATCTTACAAGGTGATGCTTTAAAGTTTACTAAAAGCACTTAAAAGATGGTTAAAATCTCATATGATGTGTAAATGTTGTAGTAATTAAATTGTGTGGTTATTCGGACCCGATCTATGTTGCGGTAGCTCGGATCATCATTTAACCCGGGTTGGTCATGATCATGAATCATGACATAAGGTTGTTTTGAATGAAGCAAGGGTTAAAGGGTGAAACTCTACCACACACGAATCATGAACTTGTGTAAAAGCATTTTTACTTGTGAAATAGTGTTTAAAACTAGCAGATCTACGTATCTACAAGTGGTATTTTCAAAGGACCGAGTCTCAAGAAAATCATGTTTTCTAAAGACGGATCTTATGATAACTAGAATGATTTTTAGAACACACAAGTGTGTAAACACTTGTGTAACACAAAGTTTTGACAAAATAACTATTTTTGTAAAATTTACAAGAAGATGTAAAGACGGACTTTCTATAAAAACGGGGTTTTTACGAAACCGGACTAATTTACATTAAGATCCGCTAAAAGTAATGAGATTTACTTCGTATTTTTGAGTAAATCACAAGTTCATGTGATTTATGCGATTTACATATATATTAACTAGTTTGTTGTGTTAGACGTTATTTTGATTGAATAAGAAAATTGTTGAATTGATTTGTAAAAGAAAATGATACGCTTGAAAGCGTGGCCACCTCCAGTTACAGAGGAAACTCTGGCGAAATTTTTCCAAAAACTTAACACTTAGAATTATTTTCACTATAAGTGTTAGAAATACTTTTCGTCATGTTTTCAAAATATAAGTTTCGCCACGACTTTATTTACAAATATCGGAGGTGGGACTTTCACAAAATTAAACGTGATAAATATATATTTGGTAAATATATTTTTCACAACGTTCCTTGTCAACTATTTTGTGAAGATACATAAATATTATTTTTAGAGTAAAAATAATATTTTCGAACGTTAACGAATCCAAAAATAATACGAACGCTTTCACGATAAATATATAAGTTACACCGGTAATTATTATTACCACTCGATCCTTAAAACGTAACTTACGCAATTTACGGAAATATTCATGCACGCGTATATTTGACAAAGTATTATTTTAGGAAAATTTTGTAAAGTAGAAATATGATATTTTTGAGAAAAATATTTATATTTTGGGATTGGAAATAAATATATATTAAGTGAGACTTAATGATATAATTCGAACGCACATGTATTAAATCCCCCATCCTTGGGAAGGAAAATAATCACCAAGTATATACGGAATGTAAACACGAAATAGTTGTCTAACTATTTCCCAAAAACCTAAACCATAAAGCTAAGGCACGGCCGTCCGTCTAATAGAGTTAGTACATGTAGGTCATTGCACAGCTACTTGACTTGGAATATTACTTGGTAGAGACGCACCGCTGTGAGTTCATGTCCCCCGTTTTCTCTTAACTGTTTTCGGTTTTCTAAACTACGGGGGTGAAATACATGTTACTATGGTTACAAGTAGTTTTATACATGGTATGTTTAGCGTAAGGAGGGTTATTACCTAGATCATGTGAATGGGTAGGCTATTTTCGAAAGACCATTAATCCTTGTATAAGGACCGAGAGGCATGAGTGATAGATCTATCGAGTGTTGCGAGCCCCACGCATGAGCCAGCGTGTGGCTGCATGTGGTGACTATGTCGTTCCGCCGGAAGGACCGGTATGAAATTCGCGTTACAGGTTTGAGTGCTTCCTAGGCCATTTCACTTATTAATGTATTAGCTACACATTAATTGATCTCTTTTTCCTTATTGCTACATACCAGGAATTTTCATGCATACAGACATTTTACAAAGGTTTTACTTACTCACTACACATGAACTCGCTCAACATTATTGTTGATTTTTCAACTTACATGTATTTCAGGGAATTAAAGGATCTGGCACGGTATGGCACGTTTTCCCGCTGCACTAGTACGAGGTCATCCGGGTTTAGGGAATGTGACTCTTTCCTGGACAAGTCACAGTCCTTAAACTGTGTTTATGTTTATGTTTGCTGAACAATGTTTATGTCGTTAGGGTGTGTTTCCGTTGATACAATGTTATTGTATTTGGTTTTAAAACTTAAATGAATGGATGATCTTGCATGGTTTTTATTCATATAGCTTTGTTATGGTTAAGCTATGGTATTAAGAAGTCACACCAAATTAACCACGCTTCCGCAAAGCCAGGGTGTGACAGCTTGGTATCAGAGCTCTGATCATAGCGAACTAGGATTCCTTCTCGAGTCTAGACTATGATCACTAGGGCTCTCACGAAAACATTTTTATTGCATACCACTTAAGTCCAGATCCAAAACGTTTTTACAAACAAATGTTGAAGCACATTTTATTTATTTATTTTTAGGCTCAGTCTTGGAGGCTGAGGCTCGGTCTTGGAGGCCGAGGCTCGATCTAGGAGATCGAGGTAGAAGGCTAGTGAGACTAGGAAGAGTAGGCTCAGTCTTGGAGGCTGAGGCTCGGTCTTGGAGACCGAGGCTCGATCTAGGAGATCGAGCTAGATGGCTACTGAGACTAGGAAGAGTAGGCTCAGTCTTGAAGGCTGAGGCTCGGTCTTGGAGACCGAGGCTCGATCTAAGAGATCGAGGTAGATGGCTAGTAAGACTAGGAAGAGCAGGCTCAGTCTTGGAGGCTGAGGCTCGATCTGAGAGGTCGAGGTAGATGATAGAGCAGTCTTAGAGACTGGGAGAATTTGGCTAGTGGGACTAGGAGTATCAGTCTAGGAGACTGGAAGGCTAGTGGGACTAGGAGAATTATTTGATTGCTTATTGACTAACATTTTTATATGATTGTATGATTGATTATTATACATATATGTGTTTGTGTTACAAACGCCGTGCTTTCATCCTGTACTAGAAAGATGGACACTACGAATCCCATAGCCATAGTATCAGACGACATAGTTTCATCGGAGCACGAGGTGTACATTTCCGATACTACCGGCACAGACGATGACGACTTTCAGCCCTTTTGCGCTGCCTGATGTCGTAACAGAGCCTACTGATGGGCATCTTGTTGGGAATTTGCCACTCGCGGTAATCCCTGCTCCTGTGCCCCTTGCCGCTTATCCTGTTGTTGATATGCCCCCCCCCAACGTGGCCTCTGACGACGATAACGATCTACTAGAGGAGGACCCATTCGAGGGCGAGGCCCTATTGCTGCTGGTATTAGCCTACTGCTTGCGGACGCTCCTGCAGGGGAAACTCATGCCCATTCCCCTGTCCCAGACTCATTTGAGTTCCTGACATCCGCATTTTCGCATATACAGGGAGTGCAGCACCATTCACACAACGCCGACCCTGATACGGCATCATCGGCTGCACCGGTTCCCGCACACAGCTTTGAGTTTGATCACAGTATTGAGGGTGATCCTGTTCTCCCATCTAGTTTTGATCCAGACCATGACCTTGAGTTCATACACTTAGACCAGCCCTTGGAGGATCCTGTAACCCCCTGTGATGGTTGATCCAGCTGATTTTGAGATGGAGTTTGTTGATACGGAGCCAGCCGTGGCCCCTGAGCCAGGCGTTGCTCCTAACACCGCATTGGAGCATGACCCTGTTCATGCCGATGCACCTGCTGTTGCTCCTTGATTGATCATCTGCTTGGACGAGAGAAAATTTGGGGTAACTATGCAAGACAATTTATTATTACGGGGGCCCACGTAATAACGACTTGTAGTGCACAGAAATCCTGGTGGACTCTGCGGGTCAAGCTAATGAAAACCAATGTGGCAGGAAATAACTCGAACACGAATGACTAAGGCGATGAAGCCTCGAGTTCATTCTATTTCAAGCAACAAGCCAAATTGGCAAGCCTATGTGAAGGCTCAGAAATTTATTTCCCCACCCATACATTGAGTATATTTACGTGTAAAATTAGGTGAGTACATGATGGCTTATGGTGCTATGCATCTCATAGACAATTGGAAAGTTTTCTAACCCACTTCATGCCATTTCGGCAGAAGAGAATGCCACCCAGGCGTGACACAAACACCAGTATGTTGCCAAGGATAGAAGCTGAGCTGCGAAAACGCAACTCACAGGCAATTGCTTGACATGAAGCACTCCGCTCTAAGCACAACGATGGCACTACTGGGAATAACCCCCCCCCCCCAACTGGCCGCACCACTTGCTACATTCTTCTCTATGACGCTCGATAAGCCGATTTGATGGTCCCTATAAACGCACTATGCTAGCTATAAACCCTTACCATTCCTCGCATTATGAAAAACACACACAGGATAAGTTGCTCCTATAACATTGACTGCAGTTGAGGATATGAGTCGCGGAACATTGAAGCTTGAGCTGACACCACAAAGGGCAACTTCTAATACAAAACATTACATAACCGAAGACATGAGTTAAGTGTCTACATCACAAGACAGCATATTGTCTGAAGACTTTAAGTAAAACACCACGTCCTCCACCAGCATGCTTTGATCCGCCGCATACATCAAGACCCCCTTGTGCTCTTGACCTTGTTCTTTCACCATTCCCGGGATTCTGATGTTCATGTCTAAACTAACAAGCGATAGAGCAAATGACTCACGCACGTTAACAGTATACTTTTCTTTCCTCCCCCACCTCGGTCACCAGTATAGTTGCTTTCTGGATTAAGCGAATTGCATTACTCTTGGGAAAAGATGCTAATGATAAGCGGGGATTTCGGAGACTTTTGAGGATCACTTCTGACTATGTGATTGTGATGCACCGATATACTTGTTGGACAAGGGTAGGGTGACCCTATGTCCCTTCTGATGTGATGCATTTTGGTAAGACACAGTGATTGTGGCCGGAGGATAATGGAAGCCCGATCATCTTTAAACATGCGACAATACTTATGACTAATGACTGACGAAAAATATCGTCGCTATGCTCCCACTAAGCACGTTGATGATTTACATATCTGTGCTATAACTATAATACCACATGTTTGCTTGCTACGTTCCTATCTGCCAGCTGTGCTATAACCGTGACGATATGTGATTAATTGTTAAACAACTGCGTATTTACGTAAATGTAATATACCTCTGAGGTCTTATTCGTTAAACAGAGATTTATGTGCTCGTGTCCTTACTAAGACCCGACCTAACCGACTTCCTTCTAGGAAGATGTCGACTCGAGGGAACACCGATACCAACAACCCTTTCCCGACGACAGAGGCGGAATTTCAAGAACGCCTCTTACAGTTCATCGCACAGTACGAGGCCTTTCGCCCCGGAAACAAACCACCCAACGGCTGCACCTATAAGCAGTTCTTAGGCTGCCAGCCCCTACATTTCGACGGCACTGGGGGTGCCGTAGCCTTCGTGCGCTGGGTTGAGAAGACGGACACTATTTTGCGTGCGAGCAAATGCGCCCCAGAGGATCAGGTCACGTACATTTCCGGGCTGTTCCGAGATGGGGCTCTGTCATGGTGGAAACTACAGGTTCAGACAATGGGCGAGGCTGTTGCGTATGCTTTATCATGGGACGAGCTAAAAGAGCTAATGCATAAAAAGTACTGTTCGAGAACAGAAAGCCAGAAGGTGGAGACTGAGTTCTGGAACTTGAAGATGGAAGGTCCAAAAATAGCTGAGTATGTGGAGAAGTTCCAAGTTCTGTCGCGTATTGTTCCTTACATGGTAAATCCGGAGTTTAAGAGGATTGAGCGTTTCATTTGGGGATTGGCACCCCAAATCATGAGCATGGTGACGACATCTAAGCCTGCAACGATCACTGAGTCCATCAATCTAAGTGTAGCCTTGACTGAAGAGGCAATCAGGATGAACAAATTTTCAACCTCTGAGGAGAAGAAGGAGACTCATGTAGAGTCATCTGGGGACAACAAGAGAAAGTTGGCGAATTTCAAACAGGGTACCCAGTCGAGCAGCAACAACAAGGCCAAAAAGAGAAAAGAGTACATGGGTAAGCTACCTAAATGCGACAGGTGCCGACGTCATCATACCGGGCGATGTAAAAATGGGAAGTGTGACAACTGTGGCAAGGTGGGACACAACAGGGAAACGTGTTGGCGTGAGACGAAGCATGGAAAGAAAGGAAAAGGAAAAGATAAGGGATGTTACAACTGTGGGGATATGAGGCACTATAGGAAAGATTGCCCAAAGGAGATTAGACAAAATTATGGGAAAGATGCCTAACACCGGGCTAAGGAAGCACGCCAGGAATCCAAGCATGGATATCGGTACGTCCCATATTACTCAACGCTATGCATCCGTTTTATTTGATACTGGTGCCGATTATAGCTTCGTATCATTAGAGTTTAAGAATATGCTTGGGTTAGCCGCTAGTAAGTTAGATATTCCGTACTCAATTGAATTGGCTAATGGAAAGATAGTAGAAGCCAACGAAGTTATCAGAGGTTGTGTGATCGAATTGGGAGAGCGTGAGTTTGTTTTGGATCTACTACCCGTCCAGTTGGGAAGCTTCGACGTGGTAGTAGGGATGGATTGGTTATCGAGCAACAAGGCAGAAATTGTTTGCCACGAAAAGATTGTTCGTATCCCAACCGATGATGGTGAGACCATTATGGTTCATGGAGGGAAGCGTGAGACGCCTTTGAGAATTATCAGCTGCTCGAAAGCACATAAGTGTTTGCAGAAGGGATGTGCTGCCTTTCTGGCACATATTGTGGATAAGAAGGCTGCTGAGCCGAGAATCAAAGACATCCCTGTCGTGAGGGAATACCCAGAAGTCTTCCCAGAAGACTTGCCTGGACTGACGCCTCAGAGGCAAGTAGAGTTTCGCATCGATTTAGTTCCAGGCGCTGCGCCTGTGGCTAAGGCACCCTATAGACTTGCTCCGTCTGAGATGCAAGAACTGTCGACACAACTTCAAGAGTTGTTAGACAAGGGATTTATCCGACCAAGCTTCTCTCCTTGGGGAGCTCCAGTTTTGTTTGGCAAGAAGAAGGACGGTAGTCTTCGAATGTGTATCGACTACCGGGAGTTGAATAAGCTGACGATCAAGAATAGATACCCTCTGCCGAGAATCAATGATCTATTCGACCAACTGCAAGGTTCAAGCTTTTATTCTAAGATCGATCTTCGATCTGGATACCATCAGTTAAGGATACAAGAGGAGAGTATCCCAAAGACAGCCTTCAGAACTCGTTATGGGCACTACGAGTTCCTAGTTATGTTGTTTGGGTTGACAGACGCACCTGCAGTGTTCATGGATTTGATGAATAGATCTTCAATCTGCAGTGAGCATGAACAGCATTTAAGAGCCATTCTGGAGTTGCTGAAGAAGGAACAGTTGTATGCCAAGTTCCCTAAGTGCGAGTTTTGGCTACGCGAAGTGCAATTCCTTGGACACGTGGTAAATGGAAATGGAATCCACGTGGATCCAACCAAGATCGAAGCGATCAAGAATTGGGAAACGCCAAAGACGCCAACCGAGATTCGCTCTTTGGCTGGCTATTATCGAAGATTTATTGAGGATTTCTCAAAGATCGCTCAACCATTGACGCTCCTCACTTAGAAGGATAAGAAGTTTGATTGGGGAATCAAACAGGAAGAAGCGTTCCAGATATTGAAGGAAAAGCTCTGCAACGCGCCGATCTTATCCCTACCGGAAGGTATGGATGATTTTGTGGTATACTGTGACGCTTCGCGTCAAGGATTGGGTTGTGTGATGATGCAACGCCAAAAGGTTATAGCTTACGCATCGCGTCAATTGAAAGTGCACGAAAAGAACTATACCACGCACGATTTGGAACTAGGCGCAGTGGTTCTTGCATTAAAGATCTGGAGACACTACCTTTATGGTACAAAGTGTACGATATTTACAGATCACAAGAGCCTGCAGCACATATTCAACCAGAAGGAGTTGAATATGAGGCAGAGACGTTGGGTCGAGTTGTTGAATGACTACGACTGCGAGATAAAGTATCACCCAGGGAAGGCGAATGTGGTCGCCAACGCCCTAAGTCGAAAAGAGAGGATCAAGCCCATAAGGGTTAGGGCTTTGGAGATGATTATTCAGACCGATCTTTCCTTGTGCATTCGTGCCGCGCAGAAAGAAGCTCTCAAGGAAGGGAACCTTGAAGAAGAATATCTCCGTGGAATGGAGAAGCTATTGGTACCAAACAAGGAAGGAACGTTATGTTTTGAGAAAAGGATTTGGGTTCCTTTGTTTGGAGGTTTAAGGAAGGTCATTTTCGATGAAGCTCACAAATCGCGGTACTCTATCCACCCAGGAGCGGATAAGATGTACCAGGACCTTAAAGATTACTATTGGTGGCCTAGGATGAAAGGCGATGTGGCTGTTTACATGAGCAAGTGTTTAACATGCGCTAAGGTTAAGGCGGAATACCAGAAGCCTTCGGGACTTCTGCAACAACCAGAGATTCCCAAGTGGAAATGGGAACAAATCTCCATGGATTTTATTACGAAGTTGCCAAGAACACCAAGAGGCCATGACACTATTTGGGTGATAGTGGATCGATTAACGAAGTCAGCGCACTTCTTACCTATCAGAGAAAAGGATAACACGAGCAAGTTGGCCGAAATTTACATGAAGAGAAATTGTTACACGTCATGGTGTACCTCTCTCGATCATCTCTGATAGAGACGGAAGGTTCGTATCAAGGATTTGGCAATCCTTCCAAGAAGCTTTTGGCTCGCAATTGAATATGAGCACCGCGTTTCACCCGCAGACCGACGGCCAAAGCGAACGGACGATACAGACTTTGGAAGACATGCTGAGAGTGTGTGTTATGGATTTGGGCGGTAGCTGGGATAAGCATTTGCCTTTGGTCGAATCTTCATACAACAACAGCTACCACACCAGTATTGGTGACGCGCCATTTGAAGCCCTATATGGCCGCAAGTGCAGATCACCGCTTTGACGTAGGTGATAGACAGTTGGTTGGTCCTGATGTGGTCCAGGAAACCACAGATAGAATTGCACAGATCCGAGATCGCATCAGTGCGGCTCGTGACCGTCAGAAAGCCTACGCGGATCGAAAAAGGAAGCCTCTGGAGTTTGAGGTAGGAGATATGGTTTTGTTGAAGGTATCACCCTGGAAGGGTGTGGCACGCTTCGGGAAGCGTGGGAAGTTGAATCCGCGGTATATTGGCCCGTTCAGAATTCTGGAAAGAATTGGGTCCGTAGCATACAAGTTGGATCTACTTGCCGAACTGAATGGAGTTCACGATACATTCCACGTATCAAATTTGAGAAAGAGTCCAACGCAAGATACCGTTGTCATTCCTACCGACGAAATTCATGTTGACGACACGCTCCACTTCGTTGAAGAACCCGTTGAGGTTACGGATTGGAAAGTGAACAAGACCCGACGGAGAAGTGTCAAGCTTGTCAAGGTTCGTTGGAATGCCAGACATGGTCCTGAATACACCTGGGAACGTGAGGACCGGATGAAAGAGAAATACCCCCACCTATTTCCTAAGAACCCTGCGACTAGAAGCAGAACTTAAAATTTCGGGACGAAATTTTTCTAACGGGGGGAGAATGTGACAACCCTCACTAAATCAGGTATCCGTACGGTTTAATTAATAACTAATTACTGCTTAATTACTGTGCTTGCTTGAAATTACTAATGAACTGCTACTTGAATTCTGATACTTGTACATACCTGCATCATACTTTAATTACCGTCACTACATTATTTACATGCTGAACTCTAGTGACAAACATGATGCACAAAAGCACAGTAGCACTATGAACGGATAACCTATTGAACATGCTGATAAAGCCAGCATCAGGCAGACACTGCCTCTAAGGCCTGTATGAGCCGGAAAGATTTCACTACACCCATAGTGAGTGTAGGGATACAAGGGTTGTAGAACTGTGTCTCTAGGAATAAGATACAATGACAGGATGTGCCTAGGACATGCACTAAGCACAAAACTCAGCACTTTAATGAACAATTCAGCTTTTAGCTACCTAATAAGGTGCCAAAACATGAGAAAAATATTACTAGACACTTTCCAAAGTGTCGGGAATAAGTTGTGTCACTAAAAATGGTATTAACGACACTCTAAAGCTTTGTTAAGCGCTTTAACGGATTACTATCCAACCGAACAACCGGACTATACCCGGAACATAAAAATATTGTCATAAACGTTATTTGTCTTTTTCTGAGCCAGATAGGGTCCTGAATACCCTAACACCCGCTTTAAAGCACAACACACCACTAACCGGGTTAAGCACTTAACTAACCTATTTAACCTAACTAATAACTAACTATTAGTTGAATTTGAACTAGAACCCCCCCCCCCCTTTAGAAACCGTCCCCATACTAGGGGACATACTTGGTACACTTTTGATTATTTTATTCTTGGATGTTTAATATCTTTAAGACATAAAATCCAATGGATTATGAACATAATATTGCCTATAAGTATCAAGCTTTACACAAGAACACTTACATTCCATAACACCACACAAACTACTCTCTCCCTCTTGCTCTAGAGCTTTCGGCCGAACATCCCCTATATACATCCATCCATTTTCGATTTTGTTCATCACATTCCAACAACATACAAGTGTCAAGGATCATGCATAAGGAGTCTTGGTGCACTCGGAGCTCGAAGGACCTCATTCTCTAGCTTTTATCCTCTCATTTTGCACTTAGATCCTTCCCTAGCCTCGAGCTAGTGGTATGTTACTTAAAACACCTTCTCGAACTATTTTGAAGTGGTTAATATGTTGTGTAACGGTTAAAACTCGAAATCTTACAAGGTGATGCTTTAAAGTTTACTAAAAGCACTTAAAAGATGGTTAAAAGCTCATATGATGTGTAAATGTTGTAGTAATTAAATTGTGTGGTTATTCGGACCCGATCTATGTTGTGGTAGCTCGGATCATCATTTAACCCGGGTTGGTCATGATCATGAATCATGACATAAGGTTGTTTTGAATGAAGCAAGGGTTAAAGGGTGAAACTCTACCACACACGAATCATGAACTTGTGTAAAAGCATTTTTACTTGTGAAATAGTGTTTAAAACTAGCAGATCTACGTATCTACAAGTGGTATTTTCAAAGGACCGAGTGTCAAGAAAATCATGTTTTCTAAACACTTGTGTAACACAAAGTTTCGACAAAATAACTATTTTTGTAAAATTTACAAGAAGATGTAAAGACGGACTTTCTATAAAAATGGGGTTTTTACGAAACCGGACTAATTTACATTAAGATCCATTAAAAGTAAGGAGATTTACTTCGTATTTTTGAGTAAATCACAAGTTCATGTGATTTATGCGATTTACATATATATTAACTAGTTTGTTGTGTTGGACGTTATTTTGATTGAATAAGAAAATTGTTGAATTGATTTGTAAAAGAAAATGATACGCTTGAAAGCGTGGCCACCTCCAGTTACAGAGGAAACTCTGGCGAAATTTTTCCAAAAACCTAACACTTAGAATTATTTTCACTATAAGTGTTAGAAATACTTTTCGTCATGTTTTCAAAATATAAGTTTCGCCACGACTTTATTTACAAATATCGGAGGTGGGACTTTCACAAAATTAAACTTGATAAATATATATTTGGTAAATATATTTTTCACAACGTCCCTTGTCAACTATTTTGTGAAGATACATAAATATTATTTTTAGAGTAAAAATAATATTTTCGAACGTTAACGAATCCAAAAATAATACGAACGCTTTCACGATAAATATATAAGTTACACCGGTAATTATTATTACCACTCGATCGTTAAAACGTAACTTACGCAATTTACAGAAATATTCATGCACGCGTATATTTGACAAAGTATTATTTTGGGAAAATTTTGTAAAGTAGAAATATGATATTTTTGAGAAAAATATTTATATTTTGGGATTGGAAATAAATATATATTAAGTGAGACTTAATGATATAATTCGAACGCACATGTATTAAATCCCCCATCCTTGGGAAAGAAAATAATCACCAAGTATATACGGAATGTAAACACGAAATAGTTGTCTAACTATTTCCCAAAAACCTAATGTAACACCCCAAAAACATAAACCCGTATATTATCAAGTTCAAAGAATAAATAAACAAGAGTTTACCAACTAGGAATTTAACCTAGTTAAATTCCAAGTCTTGAATTAATGCATGTTATGGTTAAAATAATTAAAACTAAAGAAAAATCATAGTAAAGGGGCTAGACTTGTCAAAAACCCAAAGAAATGTCACTAGTAGTAACAAAACTCAGCCAAACACACCAAATTGGTGGTCTGGTCGACAGAAGCAGAGAAAGGGGCGACCCCCATTGTTCCAAAACCCTAACATCACAATTTCTTGCAAATTGAAGGCTCAAATCCTAACCAAAACGAAATCCGAGCTTAGAATTGTGTTCCTCATCGCAAGAGGATTAAGAGGTATGTAAAATTTTGTGAGAATTCACTACTTGAAATTCTCATGAATCTAGCAAATCTGAAATTTTGTTGATGCATGATAGTAATTAGTTAGATTAAAGATGATATAGTGTCTAGGATTAAAACCTAGACAACTATATGTGAAATCATGCCCTAATTCAGGAAAATTCCATGAATCCATAGATGTTAAGTTATGGGTTTTGTATGTTGATGATGAATATTAGGATTTTGAGTGTAATCCTAGTATAAATTTCATTATAAGAAGTAATTCCAGTGATATTGATACTAAATGTATGCAAAAATTTGCTATTATAGTGATATTTGATGTCAAATCATAAAGTCATGAACTTGGTAATGACTGTAGGAAAAATCTGACCCGCTAGGTGTTTGTTGAAATGCCTAACTGAGAACTTAAATGTTAAATTTGGATAAAAACGCAGATTTGATAATGATCCATAATGATGTGATTATGGTCATGAAAGGAGTTCTAAACATGTTGTAAAAACTGAATTTTCTAGGCAAAGAGTCCGGTTCATCTAGCGGACAAGCCGAGGGGAATTCACGAGGAAAAGGCGCGCTTTAAAGGTATGAAATTTTATTGTTTCATCACATTATAATTATTATTAGCCTTATGCGTTGTTTGAAAGAAAGGAAAGTATGAGTACCAAGAATTTCCATTATATCATGAAATCGGCTATTGCCTTAAACAAGTTCTAAACATGAAAATTGAGCATCCGTAAGGTGTCTAATTTCAGCACCTAAACGGGTCAAACAAGTTCTGGAAATAAACACGAAGCATGACTTATTGTATTGTATGAATACCATTTGAAGCGTAGGCCGTGTAGCGAGCACCATAGATGAACTCATAAACCTTGTCTTGTTATAGATGTTACGTTTTGGATTGAATGCATGATCGTAGTATGAAAGATTAAATAGAAATCTTGCAATTTAGAGTGAATGCTAACTCCCGTTACATGCCCAATTAAGTTATAATTGAGTAATGTGATGACCGAAATACAAACATGAAGAACTAGCCTAACCGTCTAATGATTTATGTGAAAGTATGCTGTCTCGTATCATAAAGAACCAGCAAAATCCTGCATTTTTAACAAGGGAGTTATGTGCAGAGTCCACCGTAAATTACGGTGGTACCGTAATTTACGGTGACCTGCAACTCTGTTACGGTGGATACCTACTGTGTTACGGTAGAACCCCAAACGTTCAGAAGTCACCGTAATTTACGGTGATACCGTAAATTACGGTGGAGCCTTGAACAAGAAGGTTTATTTCTTGTTTTGAATAAGTTTTCGAATCTAATCCAATTATGTGTTCTATCATAGTTAAAAACTCTAATGCTTGTTGAACACATTAGCTTTCAGGTACCCAAGTGAAGGATGAAGATCAAGCTTGTCAACTCGAACCGAACACTCTAGCAAACGCTTCCGCATATAACTTTTGTTTTAAAAACCATGTAAACAATTGTAGCTAATGTCTTGGTTATGATTTTGTAAAAATTGTACATGTTTGTGGTGCCTTGATGGATTAAATGATGAAAGTTTTTGTTAAGTCAATATTTTGACATTTAATGCAAGGTTTTTATGTATATAAATCTGGTTTTATAAGCTGGGTCTTACAAGTTGGTAATCAGAGCTTAAGGTTGCCAATAAGTGTTCGGTTCAAGCTTGATCAACATCCGGTAAGAGTTATTGCTTAAGTAAAATTTAGAAGTATAGAAATAATTCACGAAAGAATATACATGGAAAAGAGTGTATAAACACACTCAAACACAAGAAAAGCATGAAACAAGAATAATAGAATCAAGAATGTGTAAGCACACTCAAACACGAGAAAAGCATGAGACAAGAATGATTGAGTCAAGTTGCAAACTTGATCAAATCAAAACAAGTAAAACATGTATTACAAACGAAATGTTTAACAATATATGTAAACATTTCAGTATCAAAGATGGCAAGCGGAGGTGACGGAGATGCGGTGCCAAGAGTCACCGAACAGATGAGAATAGTGATTGCCGAAGAAGTTGGAAAGGCGATCGAAAACAGCTTGTCGAACTTCATTGATAAAATCCAAAATACGGTTTTATCAGTGGTAGAAGAAAGAATCAAGAAGCTAGAAGATAATTCAAATCTAGCAAAGGAAAAATCCGGGGAACGAAAACCTTGTTCATACAAGGAATTCATAGCTTGTAAACCGCCTATCTATAATGGGGAAGTTGATCCAATCGTGTTTCAGCGATGGATAGGCGATATCGAGGGAGTGTTCGAGAGAACACATTGTGATGAAAATGACTACGTAGCTTATGGTACGGGTCAGTTAAGAGGTCAAGCGAAGGATTGGTGGGATAATAAGAAGAAAGAGATTGGAAACGAAGCGGCTAAGGCCATGACGTGGGAGGAGTTTAAGACGCCGTTTCTTAAACACCATAGCCCCAAAGCGGTTATAAACAAGATCAAGGAAGAGTTCATGCAACTCAGACACAAGGGTGAATCCATAGACAAGATCACGGGGGTGTTTATGGACAAAATGAAGTTCTGTGATGATCTGATCACGAACGAAGAACAAAAAGTCTATTACTACCATAATATGATGAGCGCTGAATACAGGGAGTTCATAACCCCTTCAAAGTATGAGACCCTTACCGAGATTGTCAATGCTGCTCGGGAAAGGGAGATTGAGTTGAAGAAGAGTATAGAGCGAGGTGAACGAAGGGCACAGGATATAAATCCAAGCCCTACCAAGAAAGCAAGAACGAATGAAACGTCAAAGAAATCAGATGCAAAGGGCGGTACACCAAGTTGCAAAATCTGCGGCAAGAATCATAAGGGTGAATGTCGCTTCAAAGATAAGCCTTGTCCTATTTGTCGAAAAACGGGACATATGGCTATATCATGCCCGGAAAAAGTGACCGTTTGTTACAACTGTTACCGAACGGGTCATAAAAGATCGGAGTGCCCAGAATTGGCGGGAAAGAAAGAAGGGCAAGACTCAAAAGGTGAAGCCGCAAAAGCCAAAGCAAGATCCTTTCAATTGACCGCTGCTGAAGCAAAGGTCGAACCTGACGTGGTCTCAGGTATATTCACTATAAATTCAATTCCCGCACGTGTGTTATTTGATACTGGTGCGAATAAATCCTTTGTTTCATATGGGTTTATTCGACACCCCTCATTTGTTCTAACAAAATTACCTATGCCTTTAGAGGTAGAGATAGGTAATAATAAAAGCTTTATTGTCTGTGATGTATGTAAAAACTGCACGATGAATATTGATGACGAGGAATATGCAATAGACTTGATCCCGATGTCGATGGGAGAATTCCAAGTGGTAGTGGGAATGGATTGGCTATCCCGTTACCACGCAAAAGTGGTTTGTTTCCGAAAGGAAATAAAACTAACTTCTCCTAGCGGAAAGCAAGTTACAATATATGGAGAAAAGGGAGGTAACCCGGTGATATGCTCAGTGCCAGAAGCTCGCAAACTCATGAAACATGGATGCAAGGCCTTTATGGTATATGCGAGCGAAACGGAGAAGGAACTCCTCAAAATTGGGGATGTACCAGTCGTGCGAGATTATGAAGACGTGTTTCCGGAAGAACTACCGGGGATACCGCCAGAACGGGAGGTAGAGTTCGGAATCGAGTTGATTCCGGGCGCGAAACCCGTGGCCAAGGCGCCATACCGACTTGCACCGTCGGAGTTACAAGAATTGATGTCTCAAATTCAGGAATTTCTTGACAAGGGATTTATCCAACCGAGTGTGTCTCCGTGGGGCGCACCAGTCTTATTCGTGAAAAAGAAAGATGGCAGTATGCGCATGTGTATCGATTACCGGGAGTTAAACAAACTCACGGTGAAGAATCGATACCCACTTCCAAGAATTGACGATTTATTTGACCAACTGCAAGGAGCAAGTTGGTTTTCCAAAATTGATCTCCGATCCGGTTATCACCAATTGAAAGTCAAGGAGGAGGACGTACCCAAAACGGCTTTCCGTACGAGGTACGGGCATTATGAATTCCTTGTAATGCCTTTCGGATTGACCAATGCGCCCGCGGCTTTCATGGACCTCATGAACCGGGTTTGCAAACCCATGCTAGATAAGTCGGTAATTGTATTTATCGACGACATTCTGGTATATTCAAAGAGTGAAGCCGAGCACGTGTGTCATTTGCGGGAAATATTAGACACACTTAGACGAGAAAGGCTATATGCAAAATTCACGAAGTGTGCTTTCTGGTTACGGGAAGTACAGTTTCTTGGGCATCTTATTAGTGCTGATGGAGTACTAGTAGATCCGTCAAAAATAGAAGCTGTGACGAAATGGAACCCTCCAAGAAATCCCTCGGAAATCCGAAGCTTTTTAGGGCTTGCGGGATATTATCGGAGATTCATACAGGATTTCTCCAAAATTGCCTTACCCTTGACCAAATTAACTCGTAAGGAGGAAAAGTTTGTGTGGGGTATTAAGCAAGAGGAAGCTTTCCAAACGCTTAAGGAAAAGTTGACCCACGCTCCGGTACTGACCTTACCGGAAGGGACTGAAGACATGGTGGTTTACTCGGACGCTTCTCAATTGGGGCTCGGATGCGTGTTAATGCAACGAGGCAAGGTCATCGCCTACGCCTCGAGGCAATTGAAGATTCATGAAAATAAATATCCGGTTCACGACTTAGAATTGGCAGTGGTGGTGTTTGCCTTAAAGATATGGAGACATTACTTGTACGGAGTTAAGTTTACAATCTTTACCGACCATAAAAGCTTGAAATATTTCTTCGACCAGAAGGAATTAAACATGCGGCAAAGGCGGTGGTTAGAAACCGTCAAGGACTTTGATTGCGAAATACATTACCACCCCGGTAAGGCCAATGTAGTTGCCGATGCGCTGAGTCGCAAAACAGATTATGCCCCGATTCGGGTACGATCAATGCAACTGGTTGTGACTTCAAGTTTACTAGAACGAATTCGAGAAGCACAAGATGAAGCTGTAAAGGCGGAAAACTGGAAAAGGGAAAGAATTATTGGTCAAGTTAAAGACCTTGAAGTGGGCGGTCACGGCCTAAGAACTCGTTTTAATAGAATCTGGGTTCCTAACACATGTGGTGTTAAGAAGCTTCTACTTGATGAAGCTCATAAATCCCGTTATTCCATTCACCCGGGGGCGACCAAAATGTATCATGACTTGAAGCAAAACTATTGGTGGCCCGGAATGAAGCGAGACATTGTGAAATACGTGGAAAAATGCTTGACATGCCTACAAGTCAAGGCGGAACACCAAAAGCCGTATGGTAAACTCCAACCGTTAGAAATTCCGGTTTGGAAATGGGAACAAATCACGATGGACCTATTGACTAAACTACCTAAAACAAGTCGTGGTTTTGATGCTATTTGGGTGGTCGTGGATAGATTAACTAAAAGCGCCCACTTTATTCCGATTCGTGAAACGTATACATCTGAGAAAATGTCGGAGGTATACACCAATGAAATCATAGCAAGACATGGGGTACCGATATCCATTGTATCAGACAGAGATACTCGGTTTACCTCGAAATTCTGGCGTGAATTCCAAGAACAGATGGGAACTAAATTGTTCCTTAGCACTGCTTATCATCCACAAACGGATGGGCAGAGCGAAAGAACAATACAAACATTGGGTGATATGCTACGGGCTTGCATCATTGACTTTGGGGGTAGTTGGGATGTCCATTTACCCTTGGTCGAATTCGCATATAATAATAGCTATCACGCGAGCATTAAAATGGCCCCGTATGAGCTATTATATGGCAGAAAGTGTCGGACTCCGGTATGTTGGGGAGAGGTGGGCCCGCGAGGGCTAGCACCAACTGATGTAATCCGAGCTACAAATGCGAAAATTGACATAGTTCGGACACATTTGAAAGCGGCTCAAGACCGACAAAAGGCATACGCAGACAAAAGAAATAGACCAATCGAGTTTCAGGTTGGCGATATGGTCATGCTAAAGGTTTCCCCATGGAAGGGTATTATCAGATTCAGAAAAAGGGGGAAGTTGAGCCCGAGATTCATTGGGCCATTTAGAATCATTGAACGAGTTGGTAAGGTAGCTTATCGACTTGCATTACCCGAAGAGTTGAGTGGGATTCATAACACATTTCACGTATCACATCTCCGGAAATGTTTGGCCGACGAGACCGCTCATGTCCACTACGATGACATCGAAGTGGATAACAGTCTCAACTATGCAGTAAAACCGATTGCGATTTTGGATCGTAAAGAGAAAAATTTGAGGAACAAAGTGATACATCAAGTCAAGGTCAAATGGGACCACAGAAAAGGGTCAGACACTACTTGGGAACCCGAAGAGGAGATGCGGCGTCTCTACCCTACATTATTTGGTACGTAATTCGGTTTCGGGGACGAAACCCCTTTTAAGGGGGGTGGACTTGTAACACCCCAAAAACATAAACCCGTATATTATCAAGTTCAAAGAATAAATAAACAAGAGTTTACCAACTAGGAATTTAACCTAGTTAAATTCCAAGTCTTGAATTAATGCATGTTATGGTTAAAATAATTAAAACTAAAGAAAAATCATAGTAAAGGGGCTAGACTTGTCAAAAACCCAAAGAAATGTCACTAGTAGTAACAAAACTCAGCCAAACACACCAAATTGGTGGTCTGGTCGACAGAAGCAGAGAAAGGGGCGACCCCCATTGTTCCAAAACCCTAACATCACAATTTCTTGCAAATTGAAGGCTCAAATCCTAACCAAAACGAAATCCGAGCTTAGAATTGTGTTCCTCATCGCAAGAGGATTAAGAGGTATGTAAAATTTTGTGAGAATTCACTACTTGAAATTCTCATGAATCTAGCAAATCTGAAATTTTGTTGATGCATGATAGTAATTAGTTAGATTAAAGATGATATAGTGTCTAGGATTAAAACCTAGACAACTATATGTGAAATCATGCCCTAATTCAGGAAAATTCCATGAATCCATAGATGTTAAGTTATGGGTTTTGTATGTTGATGATGAATATTAGGATTTTGAGTGTAATCCTAGTATAAATTTCATTATAAGAAGTAATTCCAGTGATATTGATACTAAATGTATGCAAAAATTTGCTATTATAGTGATATTTGATGTCAAATCATAAAGTCATGAACTTGGTAATGACTGTAGGAAAAATCTGACCCGCTAGGTGTTTGTTGAAATGCCTAAGTGAGAACTTAAATGTTAAATTTGGATAAAAACGCAGATTTGATAATGATCCATAATGATGTGATTATGGTCATGAAAGGAGTTCTAAACATGTTGTAAAAACTGAATTTTCTAGGCAAAGAGTCCGGTTCATCTAGCGGACAAGCCGAGGGGAATTCACGAGGAAAAGGCGCGCTTTAAAGGTATGAAATTTTATTGTTTCATCACATTATAATTATTATTAGCCTTATGCGTTGTTTGAAAGAAAGGAAAGTATGAGTACCAAGAATTTCCATTATATCATGAAATCGGCTATTGCCTTAAACAAGTTCTAAACATGAAAATTGAGCATCCGTAAGGTGTCTAATTTCAGCACCTAAACGGGTCAAACAAGTTCTGGAAATAAACACGAAGCATGACTTATTGTATTGTATGAATACCATTTGAAGCGTAGGCCGTGTAGCGAGCACCATAGATGAACTCATAAACCTTGTCTTGTTATAGATGTTACGTTTTGGATTGAATGCATGATCGTAGTATGAAAGATTAAATAGAAATCTTGCAATTTAGAGTGAATGCTAACTCCCGTTACATGCCCAATTAAGTTATAATTGAGTAATGTGATGACCGAAATACAAACATGAAGAACTAGCCTAACCGTCTAATGATTTATGTGAAAGTATGATGTCTCGTATCATAAAGAACCAGCAAAATCCTGCATTTTTAACAAGGGAGTTATGTGCAGAGTCCACCGTAAATTACGGTGGTACCGTAATTTACGGTGACCTGCAACTCTGTTACGGTGGATACCTACTGTGTTACGGTAGAACCCCAAACGTTCAGAAGTCACCGTAATTTACGGTGATACCGTAAATTACGGTGGAGCCTTGAACAAGAAGGTTTATTTCTTGTTTTGAATAAGTTTTCGAATCTAATCCAATTATGTGTTCTATCATAGTTAAAAACTCTAATGCTTGTTGAACACATTAGCTTTCAGGTACCCAAGTGAAGGATGAAGATCAAGCTTGTCAACTCGAACCGAACACTCTAGCAAACGCTTCCGCATATAACTTTTGTTTTAAAAACCATGTAAACAATTGTAGCTAATGTCTTGGTTATGATTTTGTAAAAATTGTACATGTTTGTGGTGCCTTGATGGATTAAATGATGAAAGTTTTTGTTCAGTCAATATTTTGACATTTAATGCAAGGTTTTTATGTATATAAATCTGGTTTTATAAGCTGGGTCTTACAAGTTGGTAATCAGAGCTTAAGGTTGCCAATAAGTGTTCGGTTCAAGCTTGATCAACATCCGGTAAGAGTTATTGCTTAAGTAAAATTTAGAAGTATAGAAATAATTCACGAAAGAATATACATGGAAAAGAGTGTATAAACACACTCAAACACAAGAAAAGCATGAAACAAGAATAATAGAATCAAGAATGTGTAAGCACACTCAAACACGAGAAAAGCATGAGACAAGAATGATTGAGTCAAGTTGCGAACTTGATCAAATCAAAACAAGTAAAACATGTATTACAAACGAAATGTTTAACAATATATGTAAACATTTCAGTATCAAAGATGGCAAGCGGAGGTGACGGAGATGCGGTGCCAAGAGTCACCGAACAGATGAGAATAGTGATTGCCGAAGAAGTTGGAAAGGCGATCGAAAACAGCTTGTCGAACTTCATTGATAAAATCCAAAATACGGTTTTATCAGTGGTAGAAGAAAGAATCAAGAAGCTAGAAGATAATTCAAATCTAGCAAAGGAAAAATCCGGGGAACGAAAACCTTGTTCATACAAGGAATTCATAGCTTGTAAACCGCCTATCTATAATGGGGAAGTTGATCCAATCGTGTGTCAGCGATGGATAGGCGATATCGAGGGAGTGTTCGAGAGAACACATTGTGATGAAAATGACTACGTAGCTTATGGTACGGGTCAGTTAAGAGGTCAAGCGAAGGATTGGTGGGATAATAAGAAGAAAGAGATTGGAAACGAAGCGGCTAAGGCCATGACGTGGGAGGAGTTTAAGACGCCGTTTCTTAAACACCATAGCCCCAAAGCGGTTATAAACAAGATCAAGGAAGAGTTCATGCAACTCAGACACAAGGGTGAATCCATAGACAAGATCACGGGGGTGTTTATGGACAAAATGAAGTTCTGTGACGATCTGATCACGAACGAAGAACAAAAAGTCTATTACTACCATAATATGATGAGCGCTGAATACAGGGAGTTCATAACCCCTTCAAAGTATGAGACCCTTACCGAGATTGTCAATGCTGCTCGGGAAAGGGAGATTGAGTTGAAGAAGAGTATAGAGCGAGGTGAACGAAGGGCACAGGATATAAATCCAAGCCCTACCAAGAAAGCAAGAACGAATGAAACGTCAAAGAAATCAGATGCAAAGGGCGGTACACCAAGTTGCAAAATCTGCGGCAAGAATCATAAGGGTGAATGTCGCTTCAAAGATAAGCCTTGTCCTATTTGTCGAAAAACGGGACATATGGCTATATCATGCCCGGAAAAAGTGACCGTTTGTTACAACTGTTACCGAACGGGTCATAAAAGATCGGAGTGCCCAGAATTGGCGGGAAAGAAAGAAGGGCAAGACTCAAAAGGTGAAGCCGCAAAAGCCAAAGCAAGATCCTTTCAATTGACCGCTGCTGAAGCAAAGGTCGAACCTGACGTGGTCTCAGGTATATTCACTATAAATTCAATTCCCGCACGTGTGTTATTTGATACTGGTGCGAATAAATCCTTTGTTTCATATGGGTTTATTCGACACCCCTCATTTGTTCTAACAAAATTACCTATGCCTTTAGAGGTAGAGATAGGTAATAATAAAAGCTTTATTGTCTGTGATGTATGTAAAAACTGCACGATGAATATTGATGACGAGGAATATGCAATAGACTTGATCCCGATGTCGATGGGAGAATTCCAAGTGGTAGTGGGAATGGATTGGCTATCCCGTTACCACGCAAAAGTGGTTTGTTTCCGAAAGGAAATAAAACTAACTTCTCCTAGCGGAAAGCAAGTTACAATATATGGAGAAAAGGGAGGTAACCCGGTGATATGCTCAGTGCCAGAAGCTCGCAAACTCATGAAACATGGATGCAAGGCCTTTATGGTATATGCGAGCGAAACGGAGAAGGAACTCCTCAAAATTGGGGATGTACCAGTCGTGCGAGATTATGAAGACGTGTTTCCGGAAGAACTACCGGGGATACCGCCAGAACGGGAGGTAGAGTTCGGAATCGAGTTGATTCCGGGCGCGAAACCCGTGGCCAAGGCGCCATACCGACTTGCACCGTCGGAGTTACAAGAATTGATGTCTCAAATTCAGGAATTTCTTGACAAGGGATTTATCCGACCGAGTGTGTCTCCGTGGGGCGCACCAGTCTTATTCGTGAAAAAGAAAGATGGCAGTATGCGCATGTGTATCGATTACCGGGAGTTAAACAAACTCACGGTGAAGAATCGATACCCACTTCCAAGAATTGACGATTTATTTGACCAACTGCAAGGAGCAAGTTGGTTTTCCAAAATTGATCTCCGATCCGGTTATCACCAATTGAAAGTCAAGGAGGAGGACGTACCCAAAACGGCTTTCCGTACGAGGTACGGGCATTATGAATTCCTTGTAATGCCTTTCGGATTGACCAATGCGCCCGCGGCTTTCATGGACCTCATGAACCGGGTTTGCAAACCCATGCTAGATAAGTCGGTAATTGTATTTATCGACGACATTCTGGTATATTCAAAGAGTGAAGCCGAGCACGTGTGTCATTTGCGGGAAATATTAGACACACTTAGACGAGAAAGGCTATATGCAAAATTCACGAAGTGTGCTTTCTGGTTACGGGAAGTACAGTTTCTTGGGCATCTTATTAGTGCTGATGGAGTACTAGTAGATCCGTCAAAAATAGAAGCTGTGACGAAATGGAACCCTCCAAGAAATCCCTCGGAAATCCGAAGCTTTTTAGGGCTTGCGGGATATTATCGGAGATTCATACAGGATTTCTCCAAAATTGCCTTACCCTTGACCAAATTAACTCGTAAGGAGGAAAAGTTTGTGTGGGGTATTAAGCAAGAGGAAGCTTTCCAAACGCTTAAGGAAAAGTTGACCCACGCTCCGGTACTGACCTTACCGGAAGGGACTGAAGACATGGTGGTTTACTCGGATGCTTCTCAATTGGGGCTCGGATGCGTGTTAATGCAACGAGGCAAGGTCATCGCCTACGCCTCGAGGCAATTGAAGATTCATGAAAATAAATATCCGGTTCACGACTTAGAATTGGCAGCGGTGGTGTTTGCCTTAAAGATATGGAGACATTACTTGTACGGAGTTAAGTTTACAATCTTTACCGACCATAAAAGCTTGAAATATTTCTTCGACCAGAAGGAATTAAACATGCGGCAAAGGCGGTGGTTAGAAACCGTCAAGGACTTTGATTGCGAAATACATTACCACCCCGGTAAGGCCAATGTAGTTGCCGATGCGCTGAGTCGCAAAACAGATTATGCCCCGATTCGGGTACGATCAATGCAACTGGTTGTGACTTCAAGTTTACTAGAACGAATTCGAGAAGCACAAGATGAAGCTGTAAAGGCGGAAAACTGGAAAAGGGAAAGAATTATTGGTCAAGTTAAAGACCTTGAAGTGGGCGGTCACGGCCTAAGAACTCGTTTTAATAGAATCTGGGTTCCTAACACATGTGGTGTTAAGAAGCTTCTACTTGATGAAGCTCATAAATCCCGTTATTCCATTCACCCGGGGGCGACCAAAATATATCATGACTTGAAGCAAAACTATTGGTGGCCCGGAATGAAGCGAGACATTGTGAAATACGTGGAAAAATGCTTGACATGCCTACAAGTCAAGGCGGAACACCAAAAGCCGTATGGTAAACTCCAACCGTTAGAAATTCCGGTTTGGAAATGGGAACAAATCACGATGGACCTATTGACTAAACTACCTAAAACAAGTCGTGGTTTTGATGCTATTTGGGTGGTCGTGGATAGATTAACTAAAAGCGCCCACTTTATTCCGATTCGTGAAACGTATACATCTGAGAAAATGTCGGAGGTATACACCAATGAAATCATAGCAAGACATGGGGTACCGATATCCATTGTATCAGACAGAGATACTCGGTTTACCTCGAAATTCTGGCGTGAATTCCAAGAACAGATGGGAACTAAATTGTTCCTTAGCACTGCTTATCATCCACAAACGGATGGGCAGAGCGAAAGAACAATACAAACATTGGGTGATATGCTACGGGCTTGCATCATTGACTTTGGGGGTAGTTGGGATGTCCATTTACCCTTGGTCGAATTCGCATATAATAATAGCTATCACGCGAGCATTAAAATGGCCCCGTATGAGCTATTATATGGCAGAAAGTGTCGGACTCCGGTATGTTGGGGAGAGGTGGGCCCGCGAGGGCTAGCACCAACTGATGTAATCCGAGCTACAAATGCGAAAATTGACATAGTCCGGACACATTTGAAAGCGGCTCAAGACCGACAAAAGGCATACGCAGACAAAAGAAATAGACCAATCGAGTTTCAGGTTGGCGATATGGTCATGCTAAAGGTTTCCCCATGGAAGGGTATTATCAGATTCAGAAAAAGGGGGAAGTTGAGCCCGAGATTCATTGGGCCATTTAGAATCATTGAACGAGTTGGTAAGGTAGCTTATCGACTTGCATTACCCGAAGAGTTGAGTGGGATTCATAACACATTTCACGTATCACATCTCCGGAAATGTTTGGCCGACGAGACCGCTCATGTCCACTACGATGACATCGAAGTGGATAACAGTCTCAACTATGCAGTAAAACCGATTGCGATTTTGGATCGTAAAGAGAAAAATTTGAGGAACAAAGTGATACATCAAGTCAAGGTCAAATGGGACCACAGAAAAGGGTCAGACACTACTTGGGAACCCGAAGAGGAGATGCGGCGTCTCTACCCTACATTATTTGGTACGTAATTCGGTTTCGGGGACGAAACCCCTTTTAAGGGGGGTGGACTTGTAACACCCCAAAAACATAAACCCGTATATTATCAAGTTCAAAGAATAAATAAACAAGAGTTTACCAACTAGGAATTTAACCTAGTTAAATTCCAAGTCTTGAATTAATGCATGTTATGGTTAAAATAATTAAAACTAAAGAAAAATCATAGTAAAGGGGCTAGACTTGTCAAAAACCCAAAGAAATGTCACTAGTAGTAACAAAACTCAGCCAAACACACCAAATTGGTGGTCTGGTCGACAGAAGCAGAGAAAGGGGCGACCCCCATTGTTCCAAAACCCTAACATCACAATTTCTTGCAAATTGAAGGCTCAAATCCTAACCAAAACGAAATCCGAGCTTAGAATTGTGTTCCTCATCGCAAGAGGATTAAGAGGTATGTAAAATTTTGTGAGAATTCACTACTTGAAATTCTCATGAATCTAGCAAATCTGAAATTTTGTTGATGCATGATAGTAATTAGTTAGATTAAAGATGATATAGTGTCTAGGATTAAAACCTAGACAACTATATGTGAAATCATGCCCTAATTCAGGAAAATTCCATGAATCCATAGATGTTAAGTTATGGGTTTTGTATGTTGATGATGAATATTAGGATTTTGAGTGTAATCCTAGTATAAATTTCATTATAAGAAGTAATTCCAGTGATATTGATACTAAATGTATGCAAAAATTTGCTATTATAGTGATATTTGATGTCAAATCATAAAGTCATGAACTTGGTAATGACTGTAGGAAAAATCTGACCCGCTAGGTGTTTGTTGAAATGCCTAAGTGAGAACTTAAATGTTAAATTTGGATAAAAACGCAGATTTGATAATGATCCATAATGATGTGATTATGGTCATGAAAGGAGTTCTAAACATGTTGTAAAAACTGAATTTTCTAGGCAAAGAGTCCGGTTCATCTAGCGGACAAGCCGAGGGGAATTCACGAGGAAAAGGCGCGCTTTAAAGGTATGAAATTTTATTGTTTCATCACATTATAATTATTATTAGCCTTATGCGTTGTTTGAAAGAAAGGAAAGTATGAGTACCAAGAATTTCCATTATATCATGAAATCGGCTATTGCCTTAAACAAGTTCTAAACATGAAAATTGAGCATCCGTAAGGTGTCTAATTTCAGCACCTAAACGGGTCAAACAAGTTCTGGAAATAAACACGAAGCATGACTTATTGTATTGTATGAATACCATTTGAAGCGTAGGCCGTGTAGCGAGCACCATAGATGAACTCATAAACCTTGTCTTGTTATAGATGTTACGTTTTGGATTGAATGCATGATCGTAGTATGAAAGATTAAATAGAAATCTTGCAATTTAGAGTGAATGCTAACTCCCGTTACATGCCCAATTAAGTTATAATTGAGTAATGTGATGACCGAAATACAAACATGAAGAACTAGCCTAACCGTCTAATGATTTATGTGAAAGTATGATGTCTCGTATCATAAAGAACCAGCAAAATCCTGCATTTTTAACAAGGGAGTTATGTGCAGAGTCCACCGTAAATTACGGTGGTACCGTAATTTACGGTGACCTGCAACTCTGTTACGGTGGATACCTACTGTGTTACGGTAGAACCCCAAACGTTCAGAAGTCACCGTAATTTACGGTGATACCGTAAATTACGGTGGAGCCTTGAACAAGAAGGTTTATTTCTTGTTTTGAATAAGTTTTCGAATCTAATCCAATTATGTGTTCTATCATAGTTAAAAACTCTAATGCTTGTTGAACACATTAGCTTTCAGGTACCCAAGTGAAGGATGAAGATCAAGCTTGTCAACTCGAACCGAACACTCTAGCAAACGCTTCCGCATATAACTTTTGTTTTAAAAACCATGTAAACAATTGTAGCTAATGTCTTGGTTATGATTTTGTAAAAATTGTACATGTTTGTGGTGCCTTGATGGATTAAATGATGAAAGTTTTTGTTCAGTCAATATTTTGACATTTAATGCAAGGTTTTTATGTATATAAATCTGGTTTTATTAAGCTGGGTCTTACACCTAAACCATAAAGCTAAGGCACGGCCGTCCGTCTAATAGAGTTAGTACATGTAGGTCGTTGCACAGCTGCTTGACTTGGAATATTACTTGTTAGAGACGCACCGCTGTGAGTTCATGTCCCCCTTTTCTCTTAACTGTTTTCAGTTTTCTAAACTGCGGGGGTGAAATACATGTTACTATGGTTACAAGTACTTTTATACATGGTACGTTTAGCGTAAGGAGGGTTATTACCTAGATCATGTGAATGGGTAGGCTATTTTCGTAAGACCATTAATCCTTGTATAAGGACCGAGAGGCATGAGTGATAGATCTATCGGGTGTTGCGAGCCCCACGCATGAGCCAGCGTGTGGCTGCATGTGGTGACTATGTCGTTCCGCCGGAAGGACCGGTATGAAATTCGCGTTACAGGTTTGAGTGCTTCCTAGGCCATTTCACTTATTAATGTATTAGCTACACATTAATTGATCTCTTTTTCCTTATTGCTACATACCAGGAATTTTCATACATACAGACATTTTACAAAGGTTTTACTTACTCACTACACATGAACTCGCTCAACATTATTGTTGATTTTTCAACTTACATGTATTTCAGGGAATTAAAGGATCTGGCACGGTATGGCACGTTTTCCCGCTGCACTAGTACGAGGTCATCCGGGTTTAGGGAATGTGACTCTTTCCTGGACAAGTCACAGTCCTTAAACTGTGTTTATGTTTATGTTTGCTGAACAATGTTTATGTCGTTAGGGTGTGTTTCCGTTGATACAATGTTATTGTATTTGGTTTTAAAACTTAAATGAATGGATGATCTTGCATGGTTTTTATTCATATAGCTTTGTTATGGTTAAGCTATGGTATTAAGAAGTCACACCAAATTAACCACGCTTCCGCAAAGCCAGGGTGTGACAGTTAAGTCCCCGGTTAGTTTAATTACTATCCGAAAAGCCTTATCTTTCATTGTTGACGCTTCTAACCCCTCGCATACGAAATTGATCATAACTTTCTCGTTTTAAAACGGAACTTCGCGAAATTTATATCGTATATTCTAGTGAGCGTAATTTACTGTTACAAAGCCTCGGGTATGTTAAAGGGTCACTCAGAGGTATAACTTAAAGATGTTGACACAATTAACCCCTGTAGTTTGTAATCTCTCACTTTCTTCCGCATTTCGTTCCGTACGATCCATGCTTTATCCGTTTGAAGGTACGAGCATCATTTAGGGCTACTGTACAATGTACTTATCCCTCGTTGACATTTTAACCCTCGAATTTACATACTTTCCATGTTTGTCAACTTTAGTCCTTTATTCTGTATTTAATACCACGTGTAAACTCGAGACACGTGTCAATACATTATTGGACGCAAAATTTCGAGGTGTTACAGTAATGAAAAAACTAATTTAATCATTTACTCAGTTTAATAAGAGAGTAATTTTGTTCTCTTTACTATTTTGTGTATTGAATAATTGCTTTTATTGTGCTTTTACGATTTCGTAATTGTGCTTTTTTCAATGTAGTGTATAATTGTCCAAAGTAAGTGTAGTTCGACTTTGTTATAATTGTTGTTTGACTCTGTTAATAAGTAATGACTAAATAAATTTTTATTTGTAGAATAAAAGCCAAGCTAAATACATAATTTTTACTTTTAAACTTAAAGTATTTTATTAAAAATTAAAACAGAGATATTTAATATATATTTAAAAAACATAAGATAAAAAATTATAATCATTTACAAAAAGTAAGTTTTTTAAATAAAAATACTATTTTTTACTTAGGTATCATTAATTTAGAATTTGACCAATTTGATTAGGAGAGAGACAAACAAATTAAAAAATACATAAACAAAAGTACTCATTTAGGTAAATAATTTTTAAAGTATCCAAAAAGGTAAATAATTTTTGTAAATACACTACTTTAGGAAAAAAAACTCCCCTATATACATATACATTTAATTATTATATGTTTATAGACAGGGGCAGATTTAATTGCATCTTACGGGGTGCAAAGGCGCCCCCTCAACTCTAGCTCAATAGTGTTAAAAACCCATTTAATTTGACAAATTTATATTTATATACTATACAAATGAGATGAAGGGGAATAGTGTCAGACAACTTGTCTAGTATTTTCCTGTTGGTCCAAACAATTTATTATTTATCATCAGTTTAAAATTACGGTTTCGCCATCGGTTTAAAAATACGTTTTTGCTCTCAGTTCAAAATAAAATTATGTTTTTGTCTCTAGCTCAAAATTACGATTTTGTCCTCAGTTTAAAATTAATATTTTGCCCTCAGCTCAAAATTACGTTTTTGACCCCAGCTCAAAATAAAAGTATGTTTTCCCCTAGCTCAAAATTACGAATTGCCCTCAGATCAAAATAAAATTATGATTTTGCCCTCAGCTTAAAATTACGATTTTGCACTCAGTTCAAAATTTTGCCCCCATTTCAAAAATTACGATTTCTCCCCAGTTAAAAAATTGTGATCTTGCCATCGTTTTAGGTTTTTTTTTTGTGCAAAACTATTGTAGTGTTTTATTTTACCTGGTTGACTTAATGTAATTTTTATTGTGTTAAGCATCAGTTGTCTAGCACTCGCTTACTGGTCATAACAAATTAGTATTTTACCATCAGCTCAAAATTACAGACCTGTCATCGTTTTAGTTTTTTTTTTTAGCAAAACTATAGTAGTGTTTTGGTTTAATTGGTTGTCTTAATATATTTTTTTATTGAGATCGTGTTATAAGTAGTATGTACAAGTAACCTAAATACATGCATACATGCTGTGAAACTAAGAAATATACGATTTAACGCCCCGCAACACGGGCAAGCATAAGTGTAATTTTTATTCGTCCAGGCATGCCTGCCTGGCACATGCTCATTTGTCCTGAAAAATGACAATTTTGCTCTAAGTTTAAAATTATAGTCTTTTCATCGTTTTAGTTTTTTTTTAACAAAAGTACGGTAGTGCTTTGTTTTAATTGGTTGACTTAATGTAATTTTTTTTAGATCGTGTTATGAGTAGTATGTACCAGTAACCGAAACACAGACATATAGGTTATGAGAAAGAAATATTCGGCTTAGGGCCCCGCAACGTGAGCGGGGAAAACTAGTTTTAAACAAAGTAGGAAAGGCACCCTTTGTATATTTAAGTAGGCACTTTATTGCAAAAAGAATAGGAGAGGAATATATAAGAAAGAAAAGAGAGACAGGACGAGAAAATAAGTGAAGGAAGATAGAAGAAAATAGGAAGAAGATGAATTGCAGGTTATTGAAAAGAAACTGAGAAAGGAAAGGGTAGATGGTCAACTTTTGAACTTACCTTTCATATTTAATCTGATTTAATGTACAATGAGAGTTTTTTGGAAAATGAAACAATTATTGTGCATTGATTCTACATGAAAAAAAACATAAAAATTAATATGGTTTGCATGACTTTATAGCTTGGTGGTTAATGAGTCTCAGCCCAAATGGTTGGGAGGTAGGGGCGTGAATTTCTGAGACGACCCGAAAATCTGACACGAACCTAACATGAAATTTGCGGGTTTGAGTTTAGTTTAAACGGGTTCAGGTCAGTTTCAGGTTGAACCCGTGAACCCGTTTAACAAATTTATACTATATTATATTATATTTTTTTACAATATATTTTATGTCAAAAATTAAATGAGGTGTGTATTTTATGCAATGATTATAACTTAAAAATAGAAATAAACATAGATTTTATAATTTAAATATGATATTATTATATACATTTGCGTTTTTTAAGTAAATTTTAATTTTAATTTTAATATATTAATTTCAGAAAAAAATAAAAAAATTTGGGTTGAACGGGTCGTATTCGGGTCAACCCACGAAACTTCGGGTCGTGTTCGGGTTCTTATGTATGATACGATTTTCTGGTTCGGTTCGGGTTCGGGTTTGTGTAAAATTTTCGGGTTTGGGTCGGGTTGAACCCGGCGACCCACGAACACGACCCGTTTAGCACCCCTATTGGGAGGAGGTCAGGAGTTTTCCCCCCTTGAGGGTTTCTTCTGGAGGGGTGCGGGTTTGAATCCCACTCAGGGGTAAAAGCCTGGGGGCTGGACCTTGGGGGGGGGGGGGGGGGCGGGCGGGATCGAACTCGGGACGTGGGTGAGTTCCGTAGAGGGGTGTACCACTGAGCCATTAAAAAATGACTTTATAGCCTAGTGACATCTTGGGGGTGAGATAAAGTTTTGGGATCAATAGGTCCTGGATTCGATTCCCACAAGGAGTTTTTCCTATATTTTTTGGGTTTCCTCCTGAATTGGTGTATATGCATTATGCCTAGTGGAGATGGATGTGATCGGGTGATTCCGATGATGGTATAATAATACTCCAATAGTCCATCAGTGATACAAATTTACCATTCAAAAAAAAAATTAGAATTAATATGGTTGATAATTTGTTTAAATAAGATTCTATGATTATAGAATATGGTTGATAATTAACACAACTTTACTATCCGTTTTAAATAATAATCATGTATAAAACTAACTTTTATTTAGAAACTGGTTATAAGATATTTTTTATTGAAAACTTAGAACTATTTAATAAACCGTTCATGACTAGTTAATCTTTAAAATATCCTTATGATATTTTGTTTTTTCTTGACAAGAAATCCTGGATCGACCACTCTTTATATAGATGTATACACACACCCATCAATATATTATATTTCTTTGAACAACCTTTAGTGTAATTGGATTGCAACATGGCAGGGTTATACATGTCGGACATCCTATCCGGGTTTGAATGCTAGAATAGTGGTGTTCTCCCGGATAATTGGCATACACTTGTTGAATTATAACTCAAGACCCTCTAGAAAGAAACCATTTAGGGGCTGCTTGTTTACCTTAAAATGGGCTCTTAATGGTTCAGACCTCTTACTGGTTCAACACTTAATGGTTCAGACTGTTTGTTTCGCGAACTGATGTCTGAATGGTTTAGACATATGCCTCTGAATGCTTAAGCATTATACTGAGTCTGAATGGTTAAGACCTCTAATCTGAATTGGTCAGATATTTGACTCTGAACGGTTAAGCATTATATTGGTTCTTAATGGTTCAGACCTCTTATTGGTTCAGCACTTAATTGTTCAGACCTCTTATTGGTTCAACACTTAATCATTCAGAAGTTGTCAAACAGTCGTTTTAGAAAAAACTCTGACCAACTAAGCTATCAATATATATTATACATATAATCAATACATATACGATATACATATAATAAAAGAATAACAAAATTAACATTTGTCTCGACTCATCACTTTTTGTTACGTACTTATTTTATTTTATTCTTATAAAGAAGCAAGTTGAATATGTATATATGTGTTGTAATATATGTTTAGGGAGTTTTTCAAAAAAAAATAGAATTTCCCTTTTTAACCTTCAACTTTTAATCTCTAACAATTTAAGTTTTAAGTTTAATCTTTGTTTCCTTTTTAACCCTAAACTTTTAATCTTTGATAATTTAAGTTTAAAGTTTTAATCTTTGTTAATTTAACCCTTTTGATTAATTTAATTTTTCCCTTCTAATTCAAAAGTTTCTATCTTATACGATTTAACCCCTTTGATTAATTTGATTTTTTACTTCTAATTCAAAAGTTTTCATCTTTTGCAATTGAACCACTTTGATTTTTTTTACTTATGTGTGGTAATCTTGGCTTTAGGGGTTTTTCAAACAAAAAATGGTTATGCATATGGTTGTTAAAACGTTCGCTTTTGGGGGTTTTTTTTTAAAAAAATGTTTTTTTTACTTTTCACCCAAAAGTATTTCATAAATTACTTTTAACCCAAAACTATTTGTTTTTTTTTTTTACTTTTAACACAAAACTTTTTATTTTTTGCAATCTATCCTCACAACTTTTTTTTACTTTCAGCTTTGGTCCTTTATAGCTTTTGTTTTCCGCAAATTTTTCGCTTTATGCTTCGTTCTAAATTTTGTGACTTAACACATCGCAACGTGCGTCTTTAGTTTAACGTTTTTACGTTTCGTTTATTTTTTCCCGTTTGACAGGTTCAACATAACGTGCGCGTCATAAATCGATTTAGTTATAACTAAAGAATCCCCGCCGCATTGCGGCGGGTCGTAATTCTAGTTAACATTAATTAGCATTAACCCTATATTCACACATACATTTATCTTTAAAGGGGAGAGCTATATAGAAAACCCTATATATATAGAAAACCCTAGAAAACCCAACCTCGACATTTTTTTTTTGAAAAAAATAACACATGTAATATACATGTTTTTAAAAGTTTTGGGCCAAAAAAATCAAAAAAACGCCGAAGGAATGATTTAAAAAAAAATCAGCAAGTTTCTGTCTTTTGTGCCTAACACATGTTAGGCAACCGGACATTGCTGAAATTTGTTTATTTTTTTTAAAAACATCCCTTCGGCGCTTTTTTGTTTTTTTTTTTTTTTTTTTGCCCAAAACACTTTAAAACATGTATATTACATGTGTTATTTTTTTCAAAAAAAAAATGTCGGGAGGTTGGGTAGAAATGGGGGGAGATTTGAGTTTCCAGAGTTTTCTAAAAACTTAAGGGTTTTCTGTCTAGCCTTCCCTTATCTTTAAATTACTCTATATATTTACACATACATTTATCTTTAAATTACTCTATATTCACAGTGGAAGTTTTTAACAGTTATGAGCACAATGGAAATAGCCTAGAGGACGACTTGAACTCGGAGTGGGAAGAAGAGGAAGTCTCGGAGTCAAAACAACAGGAGTCAGTCGAATTAGCAAGAGATGGAGGAGAGGAGAATCACGAGTCAAATACGGAGAAAATAGACAAGTAGAGGCGACATTGTCTATTGGGAAATTAATCGGAGTCGATCTGTCGAAACATGAGACGACTGTGAAGATCACAGTGGCCGAAGACCAGGAGGAAGTTAGGCAACAATGAATTTTGGCTCCATCAACATTAAGGGGGCAGGAAGGGCAGGGAAATCTGCTTAAGTCAGATGATTATTAGGTAAGTACAATTTATCTTTTTTAGCCATTCAAGAGACCCAATTCAGGGATTTACCCCCAAGTAAAATTAGGAGATTTTGGGATAACACAAGTTTCGAGTTTGTTAAAATAGACGCGAAAGGAAGATCAGGGGTTTATTATCATTATGGAATCCAAGTGTGTTTAAGAAAGAGTTAGAGGTTAGAAACCAAAACTTCATACTGTTAAAGGGTAGGATCGTTGGGGAGGAAGTGGATTTAGTTATTGTAAATATATATGGGTCAACGTTAAAAGCAAATAGGAGAAGGATGTGGGAGGAATTGTTGGAAGTAAAAAGTTCAATTACGGGTCTTTGGATAATGTTGGGAGATTTTAATGAGGTAAGATTCCCCGAAGAAAGGTTTAATTCACAATTCGATGCGAGTGGAGCTATGTGTTTCAACAGTTTTATGGGGGATTTCAAGAGTACAATATGGGGGGGTATGAAATTCACTTTTTTATCGGGCGACGGCTGTAGGATCGCTGTATGACCCGAATGAGTTGTTTAGAAGAGTTTGGATCCGAATCAAAGGCGGAATCAGTGAAACGGATGTGAAAACAGCTTGATTCACTTTAATATGTCTCTATTAATGATATAATAGTCTTACAGCACCTCGAGACAAATTGGCAGCACTTCGGTACCAATTCAGAATTCCGTTCCAAATGAAACGAGATTAAGGGTATTTATAGGTGTGTAATTCCGTTTGGAATTAACAAGGTTTGGTTCAAACGGAATTAGCTAAAGCTAATTCCGTGCGGAATTAACCTGTCAATCTCAACCGGAATTAACGTTCAAGCGATATTACCTATTCCAAGCGGAATTACCAAGATGGTAATTTCGTGCGGAATTACCCTAAAACTCATAAAACCTATTTTCTTATTCTACGAGCTCTGATCTATCAATTCTATTGCATTACATGATACAAGACGAAGTCAATAGACATAGTGCACTAACAGACTCCCCCTTGGATGTTGACGAAGTCTTTAGCGTCTAATCTTCAGCATGACACATCTTCAGTCTTGATCAGTCTTTTTGCTCTTACCAAATTATCTAACACTGTAAGTATCCATCAATCTTTATCTTCTTCCATCATCTTCCATCTTGAATGCTATACCAGGATCTACTTCTGGCTCTTTCATAAACAACTTTCTTCAGGCTCCCCCTTTCGTTAAGCTTCCGTGCTTTAGGGATCGACACCTAGCTTTCCGGTCTACAAGCTCCCCCTTGCGTCAAGCTTGTCTTCAGACTCCCCCTTAGACTCAGCTGCCGGGATCGTAATCTGGTATCTGCAATTTCTCAAACATTTATAAGTAACAATCTTTTGAAATTGTCCAGAAATTATAATCTGGCTCTCTCTTAAACATTCTCCCTATCAACAATTTTCCAAGATTTGCAGTTTCAGCGAACAGGATCGGAAACTGGTTCTTTAACAATATAAGCATTCAAATCCCTCACAGTTTATCATCCAAGTCCAAACTAATGACTTTGGAGATTTCACAAACTGTTTTTGATTTTTAATTTTAAAACATCAAGTTTCAAATTAATGAACTTGTTTTATTTTCAGAAACACGATCAGCATACTTAGATTTTGAAACTCAGCATTCAGACATCGGTTGTCGAAACTAAAGTAAAATCAAAATCTTTTTGGATTCTTTCTGAAAACATAAAGCACTAGAGAAATATTTACAGACTATATTTTTGTTTGAGTTCGCGTCAGAGGATCATATCAGTTTTTGACAAATCATTAGTACCGTTGAGCCTTAAACACTTTAAGTTCTAAACAATTCACTTAGATTGTCAGTATATTTGTCCACTTAAATTTTCACACAAAGGTCAACTGATTCGAGATACGAGATTAATGTTTTAAGCACTTAAACTTATTCGCGTGTCCCACCTCAGAATATACTCATGTATCCAGACTTCTATATTCAGTCTTACAGGTGAATGTACACTAATGATATCTGTAAACGGGTAAATGCGAAACCGTGAGAGCTCAGGTCAGAACTTCCGTTCAGCAAAGAGATGACGGCTTGACTTTCAGATGTGTCCCATTTGGGGATCTTTTCTTCAACTGCCATTGATACAAATCTTTCGATATTTCTCAATTTTTTTTAGCAGGGGGCTGGCTTTAAAGATTAAAGCTTTTGCAAAATATTATACGAGGAGTAGGCTATTGCTTCCGCAAAATCAGAAGTCCATGTATAATACCTCAGATATCACCACGCACAAAGACCTAGTATGTCAGAAATAGAAAGCCCTTCAAACAAGATTTCAGGGGTTACCTATATATCCGAGAGATATTCCCCACGAAATAAGTAAGTTTGAAATTTAGATTTATATCTCGAATACAATCTACTAAGTGTGTAAAAATCTACTAGCATATCATCAGTGAGACCATTTATCACATTAAAACTTTCCATTTCTTTAGCGTACTGTGATTGTCTACTTATGTGCTATCATTTCCTCTTTTTACACAAAAACTCAAATTTTGAATTTTATCATGTTTTTGGCTTTTTCAAATTTTCAAATGTTTTTGTATTTTCTAAAATATTCCTACTCCCCCTAAAAAGCAAAACCATTTAAAGAAAATTTGACAAACCGACACTGATAGCTTTGTCTCTCCATCCATTTTCTGCATCTCATGCTCTGTTTTGCAGAAATTATAACGTACCCCCATGATTTACAACAAATTGATATTTTACAGTTTGAAAACCATTTTTCAATCTTGTGAAATTAATCATGTTTGTTCCGCCGTGAGGGTTTCAGCATATTCAAATAACATATTTTTGATTTTTTTTTTCAATTTTTAGGGTTTTTGAAATATTGTTTATTTATGTACAGAAAACAAATAAACTCCCTGTTTAACCAAAGCAGGGTTCAGCAGCCTCCTCCTCGTTGTGCCAGGCTGCTCCAACTTCCATTCTCACAATCATCGGTTTTGTTGAGCACCTGCACATTTAAAGTATTCAATTACTTGAACAATTTAGCCCAGGTCTGTTTGACCTTAGGCATTTCAACACAATATGCTTCATTCAACTTCGGAAAATCTTTGTCATTCTTAACAAAGACTTTTTCAATTTGCACTTCAAGTTTTTCATCCACTTTTGAAATCATTGGTTTTTTAACTGACCAAGTTTGACCTTTTGAAGCACCTCTTTTGTAAAAATGTGAGTCTTTTTGAACATTTTGATTTTGAACAACAACTTTTTATTTCCAAAACTGTTGGGGTTTTGTCATATCAACTGATGTTTTCCAACTTTGTGTTGTTTTTAATCTGGGTGTGTGAGAATTCCAGGTCTGTCTTAAATCGAACCTGTTCTGGTTTGATTTCCAACTTTGATTTGAAGTAAACTTGTTTGTATTGTACCTCCAAGTTTGTTTCGAATCAAATCTGGTTAACCTTTGTTTCACATTCTCATATTTTTGTTTCTCAACATTTTCAGACTTCTTTTTCGACTCAACATCAACATGTTTCAGATTCGCACACTTGCGTGCAATATGTCCAATTTGATCACATTTGAAACATGTTCTCTTGGACACATCTTTGACCTGTGGTTGTTGCCTTTTCTTTTGAGCTAAGAACTCTTCATTAGACTGTCGTCTAAATTGTAGTTCTTTCTCTTCTTCTGAAGTTGTTCCATGAACAAAATTCATCTTTGCCTGATAATTTGGCATTTCATTTTTCTTTCCATTTTGTTTCTTCTTATAACCCAACCCAGCCTTCATGTTTTTCTTCTTGAAACCAGGTTTGTTATAAAAAGTTTTGTGACCTTTTCCAACAAACTTTGAAATTTCAGATTTTTCAATCTCAACCATTTTGAAAACTTTGTCAATCTTTTCTGATATCACATTCTGAATCGGGAATACAACATCTAAGAATAATTTGTACGATCCAATCATGGTATAAACCAATCCTTTTGAATCATCATTCAAAATTTTCTCAGATTTTGTGTTTTTCAGATATCCATCATGAAAATTACCGTCATTTTCATCCTGTGATTCAGAATTACCTGTTTCAACCGACTCTTCTTTCAACACACTTTCAACGACCTTACCTACCACATCTGAATCACTAGAATCATCATATTTGGAATAGGTTACGTCAATGTTGTCTGGCAATTGATCTACCAAGTTGAAATCTTTTTCGACCTTTTCATCATCATAAAATACAAACTTTTCCGGTGGTGGAACTTGATGAAACTCTGAGCCAATACCTTTCTTGTTTTGCTCAGAATCTTTTCCGTCCGGTTTTATGTTGAAAATTCTTTCAAGCACATATGACGACGCGTGATAACTTTTTAACTTGTTATTATCCTGTTCTAAATCAGCAATCTGACGCTTAAGTTTAGCAACATCCTCAATATAAGAATTTACAACTTGTTGCTTTATTTCATATTGTCTCTTAAACGTATCAGTTGTTTCAGAACAATATTTCAATCTTGATTGAACAAGTTTCATTTCATTTTTTACTTTTTCATATGATTCTTTTGTAATGTGATAAGCTAATTTTATTGAATCATACTCCTTTTTTATTTCCTGACAAACTTTTTCTTTTTGATCACATTTTTCTGTCATTTTTGAAACCTTTTCTTTCAAACTTTCATTTTCTTTTTCTAACTTTTTATACTTTTCTGAAAATGTTTCATTATTATCTTTTAAAACTTTTTCGTTTTTTAACATTTCTTTGCATTTTTCTTTGAAAACTTTTTCGATTTTATTGAATTCAAGATCTATTGTTCTGAACTTTTCATCTTTTTCAGTACAGACACTGCATGCTTCCATGCATTTCTTGCACTGTTCAACAGTTTCATTTAAGACTTCAGAATCAGATTTTATCTCAGTGATTGGCACCTCGGTGTTTGCTTCTTTCTGCTTCTGATCATCTTCACTCTTCTCTTCTTCACCCGTACCAACATCACCAACAACATCTGCTGAACTTTCAACTTTCACTTCTACCGAATTTTCCATCTTCTTCTTATCCCCTTCAACTTGTTGTTCTACAGTAACAGCCTTTTCTATCTCGGCTACCTTCTCATCTTCTTCTTTTTTCTGTTCTTCTTCAGCAGTATCCTTTGCAAAAATCTTCACTTCTTCTACCTTGACCTCCTCAGCAACTTTCTTCAAATCATCAACCAGATTCTCAATATTCTTTTTCATTCTTTCTTCATTCCTCTTCCTCAGATTTGTTGTCATAGCATCTCTGATGATTTTATCCAACCTTTTTACATATGTTTTGTCTTTTGCAACATTTGAATAATATTCGCCAGATCGAGAAATTACTAAAAGAACATCATCATGAACTATGTCACTCCTGGGAACAACAGGTTCACCTTCTTTGTTGACATAACATTCTTGTTTCTTATCCCATCTTTTGTTTCAAACAGCATTTTCATATTCTTCCTGCATCTTCTCCATTTTGCATCCAACAATGAAAATTTCTCTATCAGTTTTCTCTTTCAAAATCTCTTCTTGAGTTTTCTCTTTGATTTCAGCTGTGCCTTTTTCTTCTTTGTTTTCCTCTTGAATTTCAGCAACAAAAACATAATGATTGTTCTTTGATATAGTTTTGCCATGAGCTGTTTTTCGAATATTTTCCAAACGATCTTCTTCTGGAAGAATCTGACTCCAATCATATCCTTCGTCATCATGAAATACAGCAAGTGCTCTTGATTTTTCTCTGGGTTTATCTTCAATCATTTTCGGCTCTTCTTTACTGCGGTGGTAAATCGCCTTTCGATAATAATCATCATTGAAAGGTTTTTCAGTTTCGTCAACTTCAGCATTTCTGCATTCTCTTTTGAAATGACCTTTTTGCTTACATCTGAAGCAGGTCACTTTGGATTTGTTGAATCCAAGCTTTGTTGACGGACCACCTAATGATTGCTTCCCAGTAATCTCCATGTATCTCTGTGCTCTTCGAATGCAACTTGCTAAACACCAACTTATGTCAATGAGTTCCATTTCTGCTGGATCGATATGGTCGTAGTCTTCTTTAGTCAGTTCGGAGTTTCCAATTCTGCCTGCTACTAGACCTTCATACGATTCCAGAACTGATGCAAGAAAACTCATTTGCTGTTTAGCTGCATTGACGCTCATAGCCGGAGAATTCTTCAGCTTAATAGCAATGTTGCACAATATCTCCTCTGATTCTTTAGAACTGGTTTTTGAAGATGAATGATATCCAGAATGGTAGCTTGATGAGTTTGTTTGTGATTCTTTCATCTTTTCAGCACTGAATCCGGTCTTTGGTGATTCACCCTCTTTCACCGAAGGTATGTTACCTTTGTAATAAAGACCAACATTCTGATGATGTGACGAACTGCTCATCTTGCTTTGCTTTTGCAACTCCAGATCATGCCTTTCAATTTTTTCTAACAGAACATCAAGAGAAATTGTATCATATAAAGCATCATTTTTCAATATGAATACAAACGTTTGCCACTGATCAGCTCGTGGTAATGCTTCAATGATTTTGTCAATTATTTCTTCTCTTGTTTTCACAATTTCAAACCTTTCAAGTTCAATTTTCAGGTGACAAAAACGTTCAATCATTTGCCTAAGAGATTCACCTTTCAAACTATCGAACAAATCAAATTCCTTTTTTAATAACGCGATTTTGTTTTTCTTGATTTGTTTACCCCCCTCAGCTTTCACCCATAAAGCTTCCCATACAGACTTTGAAGACCCATCATGAATTAATAATGAGAAAATATCATCTCGGGTCGATTGTTGAATCAAAGCAATCATTTTCTGTTCATATGAAAATCTTCGTTTGTCTTCTTCATTAAAACTTTTGAGCGGGATTTCTTCTCCTTTGTCATCAACAGGTTTATTGTAGCCAAACTCCAAGCAAAACCAGCTTTCATGTGCATAAGCTTTAGTCCAGTTGATAAACCTTTCTTTCCACCAAACATAATCCTCAATGTTTTCAAGTTTAGGTGGTTTCGAATAGGTTCCATAAAAATTGTCATGTTTTATGTTGTCTTTAATTGATTTTGTTATCGCTTTGGGTGTAACATCTGAAGTTTCCGACGAATCTGAAGTGAATGCGTTGTAGAAGGTGTTGTAGAATTCTTCAGCCCTGGAGACAACAAACAAACAAACACAATCAGTTTAACCAATATCAAACAATTTGAAAAACACTAACACTTGGTTGACGCGAAATGATCTTGGTACGAAATATCCACTTTCAAACGGAATAATGATTTCAAGCGAAATCACTTTGGTCCGAAATTACTTTGGTGCGGAATCAGATTTCAAACGGAATTCCTAAATGACACTTTAAACGAAATTAGAACTTCAAACGGAATAAGGACTTTCAAACGGAATCACTTGTTTCAAACGAAATCTTCAAACGGAATTACCCTTTGAAGCGGAAAAACTGATTCCGTGTGAACCTTTCAAACGGAATTACACTTTTTAAGCGGAATTAGGTGCAATTCAAACGAAATTAGCAATTTCGTTTAAAATTGTCTCAATTTTTCAAGCGGAATTAAGTTGTTCGTTCAAACGGAATTAGGTTTTTGATCCATTTTAGTCACTTTTAATCCGAATTTTGATCTGATTCTCTCAAGGCTTTGTTAAAACACTATTTCGCGTGTAATATGTGAAATTCAGTTCATTTTGACCGTGAAATCTTGTTCAATTTAGAAAAGAAGGTGTAGAAGTAAGAAATTCTGATGAAATCAAGCCGAATTTGATAGAACTCCTCCTCCTGAGCTCTGATACCACTTGTAGGATCGTTGTATGACCCGAATGAGTCATTCAGAAGAGTTTTGGATCCGAATCAAAGGCGAAATCAGTGAAACGGATGTGAAAACAGCTTGATTCACTTTAATATGTCTCTATTATTGATATAATAGTCTTACAGCAACTTGAGACAAATTGGCAGCACTTCGGTACCAATTCAGAATTCCGTTCCAAATGAAACGAGATTAAGGGTATTTATAGGTGTGTAATTCCGTTTAGAATTAACAAGGTTTGGTTCAAACGGAATTAACCTGTCAATCTCAACCGGAATTAACTTTCAAGCGATATTACCTATTCCAAGCGGAATTACCAAGATGGTAATTTCGTGCGGAATTACCCTAAAACTCATAAAACCTATTTTCTCGTTCTACGAGCCCTGATCTATCAATTCTATTACATTACATGATACAAGACGAAGTCAACAGACATAGTGTACTAACAACGACTCAAATCTAAGTAAGATAGACCGGGTTCTGGTGTGTGATAATTTTATGGATAAATGGACAAACGCGTCAATATTAGCACTTAATAGAAATATCTCGGACCATAGCCCGTTAATATTAACTACCATAAATAACAGTTTTGGCCCATCCCCCTTCAGACTTTTCAACAGTTGGTTTGCTTTGGAGGGTTTCGACGAAGCGGTGAGGAGAGGTCTGAATAAATCATGTGACTCTAGTTTTAAGGATAAAATAGTGGCAGTTAAGTTCAAGCAATGAAAGATAAGTTGAAGATATGGCGAAAAGATGGTAAAGAGAAAGAGGAGAAGGATTTGTTGGAGGCACAAAATAAACTGGTACATCTGGATGAATTGGCGGAAAATAGACTGCTTTCTGATTCAGAAATCGTCGTAAGGCAAGACTGCAAAGATAAAGTTAGGAAGTGGCATGACAAAGTAGCAACAGATTTGCAACAAAAGGCGAAGTTGAGATGGATAGGCCTATGCGACGAGAACACCAGTTATTTTCATACTATTGTCAACAATCACATTGCCAGGAATAAGATCAATGTATTATGGATAGATGGGGCATGGGTTTCGGACCCAAAGGAGATTAAAACACAATTCTTGATGGCCTTTCAAGAAAAATTCAAGGAACCGATCACTAGCAGACCAAGAATCAGTGTCGGGGGTTTCAAAAAGTTAAGCGGGGTTCAAGCCGAAGGTCTAATCAGTCCGTTCACAATTCAAGAGGTATGTAGTGTAGCTTGGGATTGTGGTATCAACAAGTCGCCGGGACCGGATGGGATAACCTTCAAACTGATAAAATCATACTAGGAGGATATGAAGGGGCTTATTATCGAGGTTATGAATCAGTTCTATACACATGGATCTATTCATCACTCTTGCAGTGCTTCGTTCATAGCCCTTATACCAAAGGTAGTAGACCCTATTACTTTTTCTGATTTCAGACCAATATCTCTAGTGGGTGTGGTAAATAAAATAATTTCGAAAGTATTAGCCAATAAAATTAAAGGTGTCATTAAGAGCATTGTCTCGAATGTTCAGTCGGCCTTTATGTCAGACAGGAACATAATCGATGGACCCCTAGTAATAAATGAAGTGGTGGGTTGGGCAAAAAAATCAGGAAAGAATCTATTTGTTTTTAAAGCAGATATAGAGAAAGCTTATGACACACTGAATTGGAAATTTTTGATTTCCGTCTTAGCACATATGGGATTTCCTCCAAAGTGGAGGAATTGGATTATGGGTATATTATTCGCAGGAAGAGGATCAGTATTGGTAAACGGCTCACCACGAGGGAATTTCAATATAAAAGAGGGCTAAGACAAGGAGACCCCTTATCTCCTTTCCTCTTTATTATTGCTATGGAAGCTCTACATGTCATGATGGAGAATGCAAAAGAAAATAATATTTTTCATGGTATAAAGCTACCTAGGAACGGCCCATATTTGACCCACATGCTATATGCAGACGACTAAATATTCATTGGAGAGTGGGAGAATGATAATATGAGAAATCTCAAAAGAATTCTCCGCATTTTCTACTTAATCTCATGTTTAAAAGTAAATTTGAGAAAGAGCCATTTATACGGGGTAGGTACCGGTCAGGAGGATGTGAAAAATATGGCAACATTTTTCAACTGTAAGGAAGGAAAATTCCCATTTTTGTACCTCGGCTTAAAACTTGGAGCGAATATGAACAGAATCATAAACTGGAAGGAAATCACTGATTTGTTTAACAAAAGACTTACAAATTGGAAGGCTAAGAATCTATCTTTCGCTGGAAAAGTTATACTCGTTAAATCAGTTTTGGGTAGTTTACCAAACTACTACCAATCTCTCTATAAATGTCCGAATGGGGTCCTAAGGGTATTACAAGGGATTCACAGGAAATTCTTATGGGGAGGTTGTAATATGAATAACAGGATAAGGTGGGTGAAATGGGAAAAAGTGGTAGTCTCGAAAGATTTTGGGGGTCTCGGTATTGGAAACTTAAGGGATACGAACTTGGCTCTCCTAGCAAATGGTGGTGGAGGATAAAAATGGAACCAAACAGTCTTTGGGCAATAGTAATAGGATCGTTACATGAAAGCCAAAGGAAAGTGGAATCTATACCGTTTAAAAAATCTTTAACGGGTGTATGGAAGAACATTGGGGAGATAGCAAAGGATTTCATGAAAAACAACATCAATATCAAGAACAGCTTCAAAAGCAAAGTGGGTTTGGGAGATAAAACTTTATTTTGGGTCGACACGTGGATTGGTAATGAATCGCTGATGGTTCAATATCCGAATCTATATGTACTAGCAGCAAAGAAAAAAAGCAAAGATAAAGGAACTTTATAAAAATATGAATGGGGGTACGTTTTGGGATTGGGCGTGGATCAGGGCACCGAACACTGCAGTGGAAAAACAAGAGATGGATTCACTAAAGGAACAATTACAACAACAAAAAATGTCTCAAGCCGGTGACGTTTGGGTCTGGAGGAACCATGAACATCAGGACTTTTGTGTCAAAAACGTGAAACTTACACTAAGCCGAAACCTGGATTTGAACTCATCTCCAAATACTTTTTGCTGGAACAGTTGGTCGATCGGAAAAAGTGCAACCTTTATTTGGCGAGCAATAGATGAAAAGATTCCATCAGCCGTGGCTCTGAGTGATAGAGGTATGAACCTGCAGGACGTTACCTACAAAATATGTGGTGGGGGAGACGAATCTGCAGTACATATTCTGCCGAGTTGCAATCTTGCTGTAAGAGTATGGGAGGCAGTGACAATCTGGACAAGAACACCGATGGTTAACACAAATGGCACCATTGTGGAACTGTTACAAACGTTACGCGAAGGTCAAGGAGTCGGAACATGAGGAAGATGATACACGCTATAGCAATACAAACGATGTGGATTTTGTGGAAAACTAGAAACGAAAAAGTCTTCACAGGTAAACAACAAACGACCCAGATGATCATTAAAGATATAAAGGATACGTCTTTCCAAGGAGTGAAACTACAATCAAAACATAGCTCGATTACAAAACAAGAATGCTGGGATTTCAATTTTATCTTGTAGAGAAAGTTTTGTTTCTTTTTCTTTTATTTTTCTTTCGATCTGTTCGTTTTTTGGTTTTGTAATTTGGTCAGCTGCTGGCTGAATCGTTTGTGTATTGGTTTTTTATATGAATGAAAGTTCCGTTCGCTATTAAAAAAATGTATTTTATCTTATACTAATTAATTAGAAAAGAAACACATTAATGTTGTATTTTTTTTCTAAATTTTCTCTCACTGAAAAAGTGAAAAGACACAAACACACACCAAAAAAAGAAAAGAAATCATAAGGGTGTAAGGGGCACTCCTCTAAGTGGGGAGTGACCTCTCTTATCCACAGCCAATCAGCACGCGCCACGTCAACTCCCCACTTAACTCCCCCCCCCACACCCTCAATTTGATGGCGGCACTCCTCTCTTAGGGGACTTGCTTTTTTTTTTTTTGTTTTTTTTATTTGTTGTAATTATGCATGTATTATAAATTAAACAAATATTAATAAAAATTAAATAAAATTTAAGAAAAGACATTTCATTAAATTAAAAATAAAAATTACATTCAAACTAGAAAAATAAAAAAACAAACTACTCGTCGTCGGAATTCGCTTCAAGATGAGGTAGATCTAAACGTCCGAGATGCTCAACGAGATCGTGTTTTAGTCTCCAATGCGTTTCTTCGTCAATGAGCTCGCTAAAAGCAGTATCATCGAAGACAGGTTCGACTGGAGGATCTTGAATGTGTACCGGTGCTATCGCCATTCCTTCGTCTTTTATAATCATGTTATGTAAAATAATACACGTATACACGATGGACCTTATCTCTTTTACCGTTTTGGAACGCATTGGACGATTTAGTATTCTCCACTTCACCTTTAACACACCAAATGCCCGTTCCACATCTTTTCTTGCGGCCTCGTGTTGCCTCTTGAACTTTTTTTCATTCAGGATGTGAGGATATGGAAAAGATTTCACAAACACGGACCAGCTAGAGTAGATCCCATCAGTAAGATAATACCCGCGTTTGTATAAGTGGTCGTTCACCTGAAATGGACAATTTGGCGCCGTTCCGTTTCGTTGAGTAAGAAATAACGGAGATTGTTGGAGCACGTTGATTTCGTTTTGTGAACCCGCCGGGCCACAAAAAGCATGCCAAACCCACAAATCTTGAGACGCCACCGCCTCTAACATAATTGTCGGGTATTGATGTTCGCCTCTCATATATTGTCCACGCAATTATGTGGGGCACATTCTCCAGACGAAGTGTGTACAATCCAAACTACCCAACATACCAGGTAGGTGATGTCTCTCCTCATGAGCCTGATACAATAGCGCAACGTCGTGGCTCGTTGGTCTATGTAAGAATTCACCAGCATACATTCTACAGACTGTCTCGCAGAAATAATCAAGGCACTCACGAGAGGTCCTTTAGCCATATTTAAATACTCGTCGGTTTCGTCTGGTGGGTTACCGGTTGCAAGTTGTTTAATCGCAGAAGTAACCTTTTGCAACAGCGTGAAACTTTTCTTCATTCTCCTGTCCAAGCCCTCTTGAAACCACTCGTTATTCGCTTCCACGTCACTAACAATTTTTAGGAACAAAGACTTGGACATACGAAACCTCTGACGAAAAATATCGGCATTAAATTTTGGATTATCGACAAAATAATCGGCCATGAGTGTTTCGTGGCCTCCCACACGATCTCGACGGACAACTTTTTTTTTACTAGACGATGCCGTGTCTAGTAGCTCCACTTGTTGGATGAGATTTTGGAAGAAAATTAAACTACTATCGCTTGACGATGAATCTTCATCGTCGGGAAAGTCGGGCAGGAGAGAAAAAATGGGAACTTGGAATCCATATTTTTTAAAAATTGGGTAAAAAAATATAGTGAGAGTTGTTTTGGGTTTGAAAAATAAAAGGATTGAAGTGGGTTAGTATTTATATGGTTTAGGAGATTTTTTTTTTAATATATAACGGCTATATAGCCGTTTGAAAATGGAATCTCTCATCGGTGAACACCCACCGCTCCCCATTCATCGCTTAGCCTCCCTGAGGGGTCGGCGGCGGTGTTCCCGCTCGGGGACTTGGCTCACCGCACCCCTCCCCGCAAAACGCCTCGGACACCCTAAGGTTTATACATAAGTTGTAAATCGGTTATCGTTAATTTTCATGTCCAACTTTCCTATTTCCTATAATAGAATAATCATCTACATTTAACTTCCATACATAATTATATTTATCTTACATTTAAAGTTTGTTTTCTATTTTTATCAATATTGAATTCAGTTTTAATATTTATTTTGTCCAAAACATTAAACTTAAACCTCATTTATTTATGAGAAAAGTTTCTGGATAGTCCTTGTGGTTTACTTCAATTTAACTTTTAGTTCGGACATTTTCACAATTACAGCTAAAGTCCCCAATTTTGGCAAATTCGTTCTCGAATGGTTCCTGACGTGGATGGGGGTTAATTTTCCCAGTTAAGTGGATGTGAAATGACCAAATACACTTAGGGGTTGTTTATTTACCTCTTAATGATTCAGACCTTTTACTGGTTCAACACTTAATGGTTCAGACTGTTAGTTTCTGAGCAGATGTCTGAATGGTTCAGACATTTGCCTCTGAATCGTTAAGATTTATACAGAGTCTGAATGGTTAAGACCTCTAATCTGAATTGGTCAGACATTTGCCTCTGAACGGTTATGCATTATACATGCTCTTAATGGTTCAGACCTCTTACTGGTTCAACACTTAATGGTTCAGACATTTTACTGGTTCAGCACTTAACCATTCAGATGTTGCCAAACAACCCCTTACTAATAAACAATTAATAAAAATATTATTAAATATCTATTTAATCATCTAATATTAAAATAAAGTGGGGCCCACCTTTCACACACATACCCACCCCCACCCCTCTCTCCTTGCCATGTTCTTTCTCTCTTTATGCTTCTTGGGTGCATCACCACCACCCCCATATGCTAACCACCACTACCCAAATATCAACCCATCTCCTATTAATTCAAACCTTACTGCTTATGAATCGGCTGATGTACGATTGGAGCATGTTTGTGTACCGTCTGAGGGTTCAAGTCTTCAGCCGCCCCTACAAAACACATACATTTTGGCCCAAAATCCTTCCTCCTACCCAGATGCGAATATCCCGTTTGAGTTTAAGGCTGCTGGAAGTGATGGGGTGTAACAACCCGACTTTTTGGATTGTTATCCAATGTTACTTGCTTCAATTTATAACCGTTTTGTACTCCGAGATTCGATATAAATAAAGGGTTATGTTATACTAAATACATTTTTATCACACAGCACCACTGCACGCTTAAAACGCTTTATATTCGCAAACGCTCAACGCTAACGCAACACGAATTACAGAGAATTATGCTACTTTACTTATCGAGTGTGTTTGTTTGTTCTGTAACCACTCTCGTCTTCGCAATCGCTTATCGCGCTAAATCGTAAACGTTGTTAGTAGTAGTAATGTTATGTTGTGTGTTCTTATATGCTTTACTTGTGTGTGCTTATTATGGTTATGTGATTATCTACGCATTTGCTCGAAACGCTCAAACGCTACTTGCACAACTCGATTTATCACTACAAAACGCAATGCAACGCCACACTTAACCTCTCATTAAAATACTTAACATAACTAGTGCTAACTAACACAACTAAACGCATTAAACGAGCATCCTACACGTGAAACGAGAAACTTGTTGCACAAAACAGCACCTTCGAAAGAAGCCCGCCAGCCTCGTACGAGCAGTGCCTTCGTACGAAGGTAGCCAGCTTCGAACGAGTGCTTCTGTGCGAACCCACCATCCTCTATAAATACCCAAGCCCTTCTCCATTTCATTCACTTGCTGCCTTTTGATCTGAAATGCTGTCGAATTGCTGTCCGATTGTTTTCAATTAAGATTTACCATTTTTACATGATTACATAACGTTTTCCACTACGATTTTTCACAAGAATTACTTCGATTTCATCCAAACTCTTTTGTTTTCAACCAACTTCATCTTTTCATCTTCTTACAAAGAACTTCATCTTTTTCATAGAAAACCCTCACTCTTTTTACAAAATCTTCATCTTTTTCATCAAATCTTCTTATTTTATCACGGATCTACACTTAATCGAGTGTATTGGGCCTAGCTACGGCTTCCTAAGTTAGAAATCTATAGATTTCACATTCACCAAGTGTTAGATCTAAGTGAAAACCTTTTAAAACTCTTTTTAAACTTGAATTTTACACTAAAACAGACCTAAAACAACATGTATTTCGTTCACTGGATAGTGGAACGAAGTAGTGTCGAAACCACCATGAATAGGACTCGAAAATACATCCGATTCAGGCAAAAACACAGCTCTGAACGCCAAGAACAGCCACGAATGCCAGCTGGACTTTCTGCGCGAAGCCCAGCTTCATACGAAGGCACACATGGCTTCGTACGAAGGCACTGGTTTTACACATCACAGCCCGACTCTCATACGTGACTCCGGCAAAGACCTCTCTGACTCTAAGTTTAATCAGTAGCTTAAGGTTGGAGAGATGAACACTCGATTTTCCGAAGACCAACGCGAAGAACACTCGATTTTGGACAACGAAAGCATCAATGTGCGAAGACCCACATTCGTACGAAGGCACAGCTTCGTACGAATCTTCTGTTTCCCACCGACACTCTGATTTTCGACCGTTTCAGCACTTTGGAGGACTTACGCTTCTGTTCCCGTACGCGGGCTGATCCGGCGCTCCCTTCAATCCATTTTCAGATCGTGTTTACATGCTAGACACGCACTGTGAGTATACTTGAACCCGTTTCCGTTTAACGCACTTTTGGGTGTTACATACGTTCTCTATCAAAAACACAACACACAACGCTTAACACTTTTATAAACGCTAACCGCTTCCGCATGTTATACGTGATTAGTTGAATGCTTGTTGCTAGCTTACACAATGATTACTTGCCCGACCGCCTTTAGCAATGATAGTACTATAGTTTGGACTCAGCACCTGTGTATTCAGGGGTTGCTAAGGATCACATACTTTACTTCACGTGTTCGCTTCGGTGAACATGTGTCGAGCATACTCTACTCGCAGTCACGTGGTTAGGATGTATCATTGTTGATAGTTACTTGGTTCACCCGTTACCTGTTACATGCTGGTTATGCGTAAACACTTTTCATACTATATCTATGCAAACTTGTGTACTCACCTTTACATTATTGTATTGACTTTTATTTTAACGTACGTGACAAGTTGATGGATTCTTATGCTGCAAAAAGGATAGGAAGTCTAGAAACTGATCTAATGAAAATCTAGGTTGTCGGATTGGAACTTGTTTGAGAGATTTTGATGTCTGTAATGACTATTTGTGGTTTATTTGTTTAATAGTATGGGATATTAAACGTATTAAAAATATTGTCACTAAATAGTTGCTATGGAATCTCTTGAGCAATCTGATTCGCCTAGTGCTGCGCCTCGATGTTTCCGCCATCGGTTGGGGTGTGAGATGGGGGAACCCATTGTGATGTGTCTTCTCCCCAAAACATCTTGATTGTAGGGGTCTCGGTTACAAATTTGGATGTTGCGGCTTATAATCTTACGGATTTGGAGCAGAACAAGGTGCATAAAATCAAGGGCTTCGGTAATTCTACCTTATCTACACCTTATAATGTCTCTCCTACAAGCAACAATAGAGTATTGAGAAGCAGGGGCCAAAAATCCTCTTCAAGAGATGCTAATTGGATGCTTGTCGAGCTCAGCACGTGGCTCATGATGCAAAGCTCCAACGAGAGTTTAACGAGGCCCATGGCGTATCTCGGTCTTCAAGATCTCGTTCTAAGCAAAGTGGAGTCCAGGTTACTGGCTTTCTGAGAAGGGCCTGCAAGGGGGTTTTCACCTTCTCTTAACTCTTACCATTGAACAACCACCACGAACGTGAAGATTGTAGATCTGACAAAGATGACAATGAAAAACTATCGTCAAAGCCACCACCCCAGCCGCCCCATCTCCCCCCTAAACTGCCTATTTTATTTTTCAGGTTCAGATCATTGTTGTAGGTTAATTTGAATCGTTTTTGTTGTGTTGAATGATAATATTTGTCAGTGAAGGAGAGGTGTATGGTGGTGGTTTTATGAGGCGCCGGACGTTACGGTGGTTTTGGAGCTCGGAGTTGGGTGGCTGGCCAGAGTTGCAGCGATGGTGGTTGAGGTGGTCGGAGTTAGGAGGTCGGAGTTGGGTATGGGTTGAGAAAAAAACAAAGAGTTGAAGAGGAGTGGGATGGGGCTGGATGGGTTAGATATTTGTTAATGTTATAAATATTATTTTAATAGCAAGGGTATTCTAGTCATTTCACATTTACTTAACACCAAAAACTAAGTTTCATCCGTTTCAGGGACCATCTGAGGACGAATTTGCTAAAGTTAGGGACTATAGGTGTAATTTTGAAAATGTAGAAACTAAAGGTGAAATCGGAGCAAACCAGACTATCCGGGCACTTTTCTCTTTATTTATTGAGTAAATTGCCATTTTAGTCCCTGAGTTTTGTCCAAATTTGCCATTTTAGTTCAAATAGTTTTTTTTTGCCTCTGGGTCCCTGACTTTTCCCTTTTGTTGCTATTTTGATCACATACACGAACTCCATCCAAAAACTCCATCTTTAACCAGGGGTATTTAGGGGATTTTCATTTTAAATGTTTTCAATTGCCATTTTGATCCAATTCCAAAGAATCAAAAAAATTCAAAACAATAAAAAAAAATCCCAAAAAATTCTAAAAAATCATAAAAATTCTAAAAAACTCTAAACTGACACCGTTTCAACGCGAACCGTTTCGACCCGAAAAAATCTAAAAAGTTCCAAAAAATTTCGAGCTGAACCGTTTCAACGCGAACCGTTTCGACCCGAACCGTTTCGAGCTGAACCGTTTCGACGCGAACCGTTTCGACTCGTACCGTTTCGAGCTAAACCGTTTCGACGCGAACCTTTTCGAGCTGAACCGTTTCGAGCCGAACCGTTTCGAGCCGAACCGTTTCGAGCCGAACCGTTTCGAGCCGAACCGTTTCGACGCGAACCGTTTCGACCCGTACCGTTTCGACCCGAACCATTTCGAGCTGAGCTGAATCGTTTCGACGCGAACCGTTTCGACCCGTACCGTTTCGAGCAGAACCGTTTCGAGCTGAACCGTTTCGAGCCGAACCGTTTCGAGCCGAACCGTTTCGAGCGGAACCGTTTCGAGCCGAACCGTTTCGAGCCGAACCGTTTCGAGCCGAACCGTTTCGAGATGAACCGTTTCGAGCCGAATCGTTTCAACGCGAACCGTTTCGACCCGTACCGTTTCGACCCGAACCGTTTTGAGCCGAACCGTTTCGAGCCGAACCGTTTCGAGCCGAACCGTTTCGACGCGAACCGTTTCGACCCATACCGTTTCGAGCTGAACCGTTTCGACGCGAACCTCGAAACGGTTCGGTTCGAAACGGTTCAGCTCGAAACGGTTCGGCTCGAAACGGTTCAGTTCGAAACGGTTCGGCTCGAAACGGTTCAGGTCGAAACGGTTCAGCTCGAAACAGTTCGCGTCGAAACGGTTCAGCTCGAAACGTACGGGTCGAAACGGTTCGCGTCGAAACGGTTCGCATCGAAACGGTTCGGCTCGAAACGGTTTGGGTCGAAACAGTACGGGTCGAAACGGTTCGCGTCGAAACGGCTCAGCTCGAAACGGTTCGGGTCGAAACGGTACGGATCGAAACGGTTCGTGTCGAAACGGTTCAGCTCGAAACGGTTCGGGTTCGAAACGGTTCGCGCCGAAACGGATTTTTTGTATTTTTTTAGAATTTTTTAGAATTTTTATGATTTTTTTAGAATTTTTATTATTTTTTAGAATTTTTTTGATTTTTTGGAATTTTTTTGATTTTTTGGAATTGGATCAAAATGGCAATTGAAAACATTTAAAATGAAAATCCCTAAAATACCCCTGGTTAAAGATGGAGTTTTTGGATGGAGTTAGTGTATGTGATCAAAATGGCAACAAAAGGGAAAAGTCAGGGAAACAGAGCAAAAAAAAAAAACTATTTGAATTAAAATGTTAAATTTGGACAAAACTGAGAGACTAAAATGGCAATTTACTCTTATTTATTGTAAGAAAACAGTAATCCATATTTATTGTAAGAAAACACTAATACATATTTATATGAATGTTTTTCTATATAATTTTATTAATCTGACAATGAGTTGAATTGTTATGTTGGGTTTCCATGTTTGAAACGTTTACAGGTTTTGTATTCCATTTAAGCAAAAAACATTCATTCCCCCTTCTTCCATACTCTCTCTCAGAAAACTCAAATAAAAACTCTGCAAATTAGGGTTTCAAATTCATTCTCCATTTCACAAAACTTCATCCTCTTCAGGTACTCTCTATCCATCCATCTTTCAATGCACCTCTTTCAATCTCAGTTTCACCATATTCCCCCACTTTACGCTTCTAATTTCATACAAATTTTCTATTAGCTGTTGTAAATTACATGTTCGCTGTTACCGATTGTATGTTTTCAGATCTTAGGCTTTTGTTTGTTTGAATTGCAGGTTGAATGGACTCGTGAACTGTTGTTAACTTGTTATAGCAAACTTATTGAACATTTGAGTTTGATTTTGAGTTGTGTTATTGCCTAGGGTTTTTTCGTATAATCGAAAAAAAGTGTTGTTAATAATATTGTGTTGATATGCCGTCGACTAGTGGCTATACTATGCCGTTTGGGACGTTTCGTCGGTCGATTATGGGGATTGGGAATGATCATAGTCATAACCAGATTCATTCGATGGATGTTAGTGGCGACTCGAGTTCCGATTTCCATTGTGAGCTTGGGTCGTTTGAGCACCAAGTGTTCAGGCAGTTTCGGACACTTTCTGCTGCTTCGGCTGATGAACTTCTGTCGCTGGATTGGGTTTCGAAGTTGTTGGATGCGTTTACTGCTTGTCAGGAAGATTTCAAGGGTATTTTGTTGAAACACGAGTCGAATCTTGGAAAACCGCCGTTAGATAGGTTTGTGACGGAGTTTTTCGATAGGAGTATTCGGGCGCTTGATATTTGTAATGCTGTGCGTGACGGGATTGAAAGGATTCGGCTTTGGAATAGACATTTGGAGATAGTTCTGAGTGCTTTCGATTCGAAGTCGAGGAATGTTATGGTGGAAGGGCAGTTTAGGAGGGCAAGGAAGGCTTTGACTGATTTGGCTATCATCATGCTTGATGATAATAAAGAATCAACATCTTTGTTTTCGCACAGAAACCGATCGTTTGGGCGCCCGAATAAAGGGAAAGATGGTCAACATAAGGCAGGACATTCGCGGTCTCTTTCTTGGAGTGTACCGAACTCGTGGTCAGCTAGCAAACAGCTTCAATTGATTGCTAACGGGTTAATCCCGCCTAAATCGCATGAAATCTCCGCCACTAATGGCTTGGCTAATGTTGTTTACACAATGGGGTTTGTCCTTATGTTTGTTTTATGGGCTCTGGTGGCTGCAATCCCGTGTCAAGATCGAAACCTTCAAGTTCATTTCTCTGTACCAAGACAGTTCTCATGGGGTACCCCGTTGAATCTGCTTCATATTCGGATTATGGATGAATCTAAAAAACGCGAACGCAAGAACAGTGTTGGGTTGTTGAAGGAGATTTACCAAATGGAAAAGTCTGTTAATCTGGTAACGGATTTGGTTGACTCAGTTAACCAGTTTCCATTGACCGAAGAACAAAAGGCGGAAGTACAAACGTGCGTTCAAGACGTGTCTCAAGTTTGTAACGCGTTTAAGAACGGACTCGACCCGTTGGAGCGCCAATTGAGAGAAGCGTTTCGCAAAATCATGTCGTGTAGGACCGAGGGACTTGAACATCTGGCCAGAGCACAATCTTGAAGATCAAATGTCGAAAGAAACATAACCCTCCACCACCCGCCGCCACCACATGTTCTATTATTTTGTTATTTTGTTGATTTTGATAATTTTTTTTTCATGTTGTTATATATTCACCATCTGGTTATTACATACACTTGGTCCTGAAATCTTGAATCAGGATCATGAATAAGTGTCATGTAACATGTCATGTTTTGTTTGGAAGATTGTGATGGATGTGAAATGCTAACTATAGACATATGGGCATGCTCAATTTAATAGAATAATATAATAATGCATGTATTGTATGATGATGATTTGTGAGGAGTATGATGGATATGGATTCAGTGCAAATAATAGACATATGGGTGTGATCAAATAAATGTAATACATGTATTATCATGTGTGAGTGTGTGTGTGCATTAGGTGAAGGTCACATACACAGCCAGCTTTCAAGTAGTGGTTGATTTTATATGCAATGAATTAAATGAATGGAACAGTTTGACATGATTTCTGGTTAGACATAAATGGTTGGGGTCAAGCCCATTTTTATGTCACCAATTGATAATTATTTGTTGGGTCCCCTCCTTGATGCCACCACCCACCTACCCCACCAGTGTAGACCATGCACCAGGCTGGGTTGGCCCTCAGACCTTAACCCAATCCACAAAATAGGAAGGAACCCAGCCCAGCCCAGTTGATCCATACTCTTGCCCATTTCAGTCCAGTACCTGAGGTCCTGAACCAATTGTTCAATTTGAATCTTTTAACCTTTTAACAAAGATGTGCACAAAAAAGTGTTAATCGGTTAGTAATCGTAACCAGTTTGTAACTGGTACACTAGTAACCTTTTTAGGTTAGAAAAAAAATGGGTAGGTTACCTAGGGACCGGTTTGGGATTTAAGAACAAGAATAGTTAGTAACCGGTTTTTTCAGTTAACTGGTTATTATGTTTTTTAGCCCATGTATATACACATACACATACGTACATATAAATAAATAAAAAATGAAGTTTATTGAGCTTATATTATATACTTTGGTAACATTTGGCTTTATTTTTTGAAGTTTACCTTCTTTTTAAACCTATTATAGGTTAAAATGGTTTTTTTAGGGTTAATGGATTTAAACACCCCCAACTATTGCCATTTCGCCGCTGGCACTCTCAACTTTGACTTTGGCTCACACCACTCCCAACTTGACACATTGTTTGTCATGGCACCCCCTCGTTAAATAATCACTAACCTGGTTAGTAAAATTAGCTACGTGTCAATTTAAGCTGATGTGGCATGTATGGCGTGTCAATTATACTGATTCATCATCTTTAAAACCCCCAATCCCTAACAACAGAACTTCATATGAAAAACCCTAGAAATCAGTTAACAAAATTAGACGCACCTTGGAGCAAATCCATCATCAACATACGATCCGGCCGATTTCCCTGAAGAACAAGCCCTAATCTTGAATCAAAATGAGCTCCTCTTCTACGTCTTCATCCACAGTATTCAGAAACCCTAAATTGTTTAAGGTTGATTTGGAGGGTAACGTGTACTGCCATCACGACATTGTAGCAGTTATTCGAGTTGTTGGACGGAAAAGTGTGCGACAAGGTCAACAATTTTATGGCTGCTCTCATTGGCCGGTAAGTTCCACCTTAATTCCAAGTTTTTTGCTTGAATTGAATTGATTGATTAACTGCAGTGTTGTTGCCTTTTGTGGAGATCACACTACAAGTTCTTCTTATGGAAAGAAGATGTGGACAAAATGTTCAACCAACATGCATCCGACTGCAGGTTCAGTTATGAAGACCTGAAATATGAAAACATGGACTTATAGAATAAGCTCTTAGTAGACGAGAATAAGTGGTTGAAAGCAAAGATATCTGGTAGAGAGTCGAAATGGAACAAGCAATATGTGTTAACCTTGTTTATTACCATTACCATAGTGTTGTATATGTTTAGGTAGTATGAACTGTGTTCTTGTTGTAATTCTACACTTTTGATGAAATTTAATGCAAAATCCTAGTCCTTGATTGTATATATCTGCACATGTGTTGATATTACCAGATTAGTCAACATATCCAAACTGTATTTTGACCAACAAATGTCAAAAGTCAAGATATAACAAGAAACATGCCTCTAATGGTCTGCACATTTAGCTGCACATGTAATGATGATTACTGCATATGTAAAGAGATGAACAAAACTGCACATATAGCTGCACATCTGTAATGACCAAAATTGTGTTGTTTGACCAACCAATGGTCAAAAATGCAATTGTCCAAAACTGCAATGCATAATGACCAAAACTGCAATGAGCAATGACCAAAAGTGGAATGTCTTATGACCAAAAATGTGTAGTTTGACCAATCAATGGTCAAAACTGCAAGGTCCAAACTGTAGTGCATAATGACCATAACTTCAATGAATAATGACCAAAATGAGTAATGACCAAAAGTTCAGTGTGTAATGAGCAAACAAACACATATAGTCTCTAATGACCAAAACTGTGTAGTTTGACCAATCAATGGTCAAAACTCCAATTGTCCAAACTGTAATGCATAATGACCATAACTTCAATGAGTAATGACCAAAAGTGCACTGTGTGATGACCAAAACTACACATACAGTCTCTAGTGACCAAAAATGTGTAGTTTGACCAATCGATGGTAAAAAATGAGTAATGACAAAACTGCAATGCATCTTGACCATAACTTCAATGAATAATGAGCTGCATAGTATAATGACCAAAAGTGCACATACAAGTGTGAATGACCCAAACTGTGTAGTTTGATCAATCAGTGGTCGAAGTTGCAATTCTCCAACACTGTAATGCATAATGACCATAACCAAGACTTATAACATTACATAAACATTACATAACCAACAGTAAATTACTTGAGTTATCCTAAACAGTTATAACATCACCAAAAGTTATCCAACAGCCTAACAGCACAAAAAGGTCATACAGACCACAAAAAAGTCAAACTAGTCTAGTTATCACAAAAAAAGTCAAACTATAACTTTTTAACTGCAGCCTTCTCTGTTCCCTTTCCCTTTGTTATTTCTTTTGACAGTTGACTTTTTAGTTGACTTCTGGCTTGAAATTTTGCTTCCCTCCTAGGTAGATTGCTGAGTTGGTCCTTGTGAAGCTACTGGAGTAGATTGCTGAGTTGGCTTCTGGCTTGACTTTTTGCATCCCTTTTATCTCATTGTAGTAGACCCTACAATATAAAAACAAAAGGAGTTAAAGCCTACAATATACACACAAACACCTGGCACTAAAACAAGTCATTCACCTGTAGTCTTATTTCCCTGTTCAGTACACTTTCTCTTGTTGTGACCTCTAGCCCCGCAATTACCACAAGTCATTATCACCCCATGCTTGGTAAGTTTCCCTGGTCTCTTTGGATCCTCATGAGGATCCCTCTTTCTATTCTTCTTAGGCCTCCCAGGTTGAGATCTTATTGGTGATGGATCCATAGGGTGGTGAATCTTGGGCCAATACCTTTCACTAGGTCTTGGAGGGATTGAGAATTCATAAGCCTTCATGTATGTGTCTTTGTGGTAACACACATCAACATACTCTTCTGCATTTTTATGTAAAAACCCAGCTACTGCACAAACATCTTTACATGGAACAGTTTCTTTGTACTTCTTACCTCTTATATCATCATCCTCACTCTCAATAGGAGTAGCAATGTCACCATCAGATTCCTCGTAACTACTGTATCCCTCTACATGTCCACACCCTGCATCATTAGACTCACTCAACTTACCTTCTTTTTCATAAGGTTTAGTACACTGTTCAACTAACTTCTTTTTAGCTTCAAGTGCATCCTTATTAGCTCGTTTAATGGCATCTTGTGACTGTCTCCATTCAGCATCTTCTCTGTCTGAATCTGAGAAGGCTACTTCATCATGAACCTCATCATCATTACCCTCCTAAAAAAAAAACCTTCCTCTTCATCTGAACTTGACTCTTCTGTCCCATTTAAGTCAACTTTATAGTCACTGTCTTCACTGTCATCTCCATCTGCACCCTCTTGTACACTATGCTCCTTATCAAAACTAATCCCTTCTTCCTATACACCCTTTTGTACACTAGCCAGCTTATACAAACCAATCCCTTCTTCCTCTAGAACCTCTTCTACACTAGGCTGCTTATGCAAACCAGCTGTTTCTTTCAATACACCCTCTTGAACAATAGACTCCTCATCCAAATCAAATGCCCATGTAGCCTCTTGTACACTAGGCTGATTATTCAAACCAACTGGTTCTTCAGCAACAACCTCCTTTCTTGAGGCAGTAGATCCAGATCTAGGGACTTCAAGTACAGGAGTGGTAACACTTTTGTTAGATGCCATACTCACTCTCCTGACATGGACTACTTTCTTTTTGGACTGGGTTATAAGTTTTTTGGGCCGTCCTCTTCGTTTAATGGGTTGGGAACTGGATTGGGCTTGTGGTTTAATGGGTTGTGAATTGGATTGGGCTTGTGGTTTACTGGGCTAGGACATGAAATGGGCTTCCTGTTCATGGGTAATAGGACAGGCTTGAATAAATACTTCCATGAATGGTTCAGACCATGTTCGAGCCTTTAATGCAATCTCCATAACATCATTATCATTCCCAAAAAGCTTGAATTCACCATTATGAGCATTTAATCCATACATGTAAAAATCCTTAGTTTTATAACACCCAATATCCATTGCATACTCTAACAACATAAAGTATGCAATGTGATCAACATCCATACGTAGCAACTTAGATTGACCTCCCATATGTTGAGGTTGATCAAAACCAAAATCCAGTGTTCCACTATACCATAGCATCACATTGATAACCTCCATCAGTGCAATAAGTGAACACTATCAAAATGCAGTCTACCCTGAGAGAAAACGTACCTCTGTATTGGTTGCAAACATCGATTAGGGTTTGATCGCCATTGATGAAGATGAGCGTCTGATAGCTTGGTTTGAGTGAAGTGTTAGGATATTTAGGGATTATAAAGATGATCGAATCAGGGGCAATGATCCACATCAGATCATGTATGACACGCCATACATGTCACATCAGCTTAAATTGACACGTAGGCTAATTTTACTAACCAGGTTATTGATTATTTAACAAGGGGGTGCCATGACAAACAATGTGTCAAGTTGGGAGTGGTGTGAGACAAAGTCAAAGTTGAGAGTGCCAGCGGCCAAATGGCAATAGCTTGGGGTGTTTAAATCCATTAACCATTTTTTTTAACCTAATTGGTTAACAAGTTATAAGTTTTCACCACAAAAAAACCGGTTATTTTTATTTATAATTACCTAATTTAAAAAAAAAAGAAAAGAAAAGAAAACACAGGTTTGGTATTTTTTTTTTAAACTGATTTTTGCACCTCTACTTTAACAACTTGGAGATAAATAGTATTTCACATTTTTACCCAGCCACCCTTTTCCATAACACAAATATGATCATTATTAATCTTTTGACGGGTAAAAGTTTGAAGTGATTAACTGATTACATTGATATGATAATAGTTAATGTTGTCTGTTAGTACTTAGCTGTGTTGTCTGTTAGTATATATAAAATTATTGAACCTACACTTAGTTCAATGATTTAATTGAGTTAAGAGTGAAAGAGTAAAATGAAAAAAAATAGAGTAAAATGCACGGATGGTCTCTGTGGTTTTGTAAAGTAACACCTATAGTCTTCAACTTTTGGAAATTACACCAGTGCTCCCTGTGGTTTATTAGTTTGTTACTCGGATAGTCCCTGGAGTGGATGGGGGTTAATTTTATCCGTTAAATCCATCTGAAATTACTTATTTACCCCTTGCTTTAATTAAAATATAAAATAATCACACATATATATAAACACTCTATCTAAAACACACACAAACACTCTGACTCTCTCTATCTCTATCTCTTTCTCACGCTTAGGAAAAGCCCCACCACCACCACCTACCGTCACTAGCACCACCATTGCCACCACCCTCACACCACCATCCAACCTGAACCCACTTCCACCTCCACCATAGCTACCCACCTCCACCTTGAACCCACCGCCTCCAACCTGAACCCACCACCGCCGCACCCCCAAATAAACCTTCATTTTTCCGATCACCACCACACACCGCACATCGATTGGCAACCTGTAACACCTCCGATCATGTAAAGATTCCCAGGGTTCAATTGTTTATTTGTTTTGGTTGAAGCTTCAGTGGCTGATGTAAAGATTTTGACTTTTTGAAGTCATATTTGTGTTTTGCAAATTGTAGGTCTAGTTTACAATAAAACTTTATAGTTGTGTGTGTGAGGTATAAACACTGGTATGTTAATAATTTTGAAAGGGTGATAAGCAAAAGGCTAATTATGAGCATGTTCCAGCGAGAGAGAATGAGAAAGGGGAAACATACAGACAAAGAGATGAGAGAGAAAGGTATAGGAGAAATAGAGAAGAATGAGAGAGAAAGGTGGGCTGGGTTTGTTGGTTGGAGTTCAATTTGGTACTTTTGTCTGGCGATTGTTTGGGGTTCGATTTGTTTAGGATATTTGTTGCAGGTTTGGAGTTCGATTTGTTGGTTACATGTTTTGATTTCAGATTTGCTGGTTAATGGCGGGGTGGAGTTGTGATGATGGTTGTTGTTGTCCGACAAGAGAGAACAGAGAGAGGGTGGTGGCAGGTGGTGGTGTGGGGTTGGTCGTGGTGGTGTGGGGTAGGTGGTGGCTGGTGGTGTTGTGAGGGGTGGGTGGTGGCAGGTGGTGGTGCTGGTGGCGGCAGGTGGTGATGGGGGTTTGCCAGGGAGAGAAAGAGAGAGCCATGGTGGAAAAAATCTGGTGTATATATATATATATATATATGTGTGTGTGTGTATGTGAATTATTTTTTATATTTTAATAAAAGCAAGGGTAATTTTGTAATTTCACATGGACTTAACGGAGAAAAGTAACCCCATCCACTCCAGGGACTATCCGAGTAACAAACTATCAAACCACAGGGAGCACGGGTGTAATTTCCAAAAGTTGGGGACTAAGGGTGAAATTTTACTAAACCACAGGGACTATCCGTGCATTTTACTCAAAAAAATATAACAAACTATTAAAGTAAAATGACTATTTTTAAAGAATTTAAACAAAATTATTAAATTGACCAAATGAAATGAGCACAACAAATGTTTACTCTTTCTGAAAATCCCAAACCCACCATTTATCCAATAAAAGCTTTTTGGAAAATAAATTACTATAAATTTCAGATATAAGGCTGGACGGTATGGAGGTTCGTCCTCCGCCGTTCCACCATCCAGCTCGCCTCCCCTTCGTCGCGTCGTGAATGTCTTCTTCTTGCCGATGGAGACGGTCCATGTGAGGACAAAACTACCTCATAAACATATATATACATACAATATATAATATATATTTAGGATCATCCCCCATTTCCATACCTTCATCCTCTTTGCCTCATCCTCATGCCCATCCTACGTGGCGCTTACGTGGCGGTAGGGCTGTAAACGAGCCCAGTCGAGCCGAGCTAGACCCAGCTCGAGCTCGGCTCGAACTCGGTTCGAGCTTGAATTTCAAATCGAGCTGAGATTTGAGGCTCGAGCTTGACTCGATTAGAATTCGAGCTAGCTCGGCTCGGCTCGGCTTGGCTCGATCTAGCTCGAATTAACAAAGAACCGCAAAATTTATTAATTAAAAAGCCATTAAAAATGAATTTCTTCATAGACTAAGGGCCATAATTGTCATTTAAATTAACCACATGGCTAAATATGCAAGTATAAATAGTTAATTCACTTTGCACATTGTCTTTACCTTCTTTTATAGGGGAGATACTCCCTTAGTTTTTGTTTTCTAAGCGATGTGGGACAAAAAAATGAAGGATGTAAACCTTATCGAGCCAGCTCACGAGCTCACGAGCTGAGCCAAGCCAAGCTCGAGCTCGGCTCGTTTACAACCGAGCCAATTTTGAGCCGAGCATTTTTCGAGCTTTTTCTGAGCGAGTTTCGAGCGAGCTGCGAGTCACGAGTTTTTTGAACACATCTACGTGGCGGACCATCCTAAGGGAGGACCATCACCATACCTTAGGCCATGGGGTATGGGGCTTGGGTTGGGGTAAAACGTCCAAGCCACCACCCCGGGTGGGCTTGGGTTGGGGCGTGGCCCTTGGGGCTTGGCTTTCAAGCCGGGCGTGGGGCGGTATGGCCATGCTAGGTGGCTGCCTCCCATTGGCTCATCCGCCACGTCACAGCGGGGTTTCAAATTTTGAATTTAAAATTCAAACGGTCGGGGGAAAAGCAAACCGCCACCCGGTCACCCAACAACCCCTATATATTGTAACCCCCAACCCACTGGTCCCCCCATCCCACGAACCCAACCCCACCGGCTACCCACCACTGGTCCCCCCATCCCACGAACCCAACCCCACCGGCTAACCCGCTATGGCATCCTGGATCCATGAAGAAGAAATGACTCTCGTGACAAGCGTCGTTGACGCTATGAAGGGACGGCCACCGGGCCAAACAAAATATTGGGTGGAAGCATTCGCAGCCTACCGACATAACGTCGGTAACGACCGCCACAACCTCAACGCGTGCCAACATAAATGGCGCGAGCTACGGCCCAAGCTCGAGCGTTTCAAGGCTTACTACGAAGCCGTTCCGAACGGCGAGTTGAGCCACGAGGACCGGGTGGCGGTGGCGAACATAGAGTTTCGAGGCAAGGAGCGAAACGCGTTCGACAAGATCGACCTTTTTGAAATTTATTTAACGCTCTAGGTTTGTTATTTTGTAATTTTTAGAAATTATAGGAATATGTAATTTTAAATTGAGTAAATTACAAGCTTTGTCCTTTATGTTTACATCAAATTACAAGCGTTGTCCTTTTAGCCAAAAGTTTACAAGCGGTATCCTTAACCTTTCAAAATTTTGCACGTTTTGTCCTTTATGCCAAACTTGGTTAGAAATCTCAGTTAAAAACTGTCATGTGCAATACACATGAGGGTAAAATGGTAATTTCCCTCTCCACTTTTCAATATGCCTTCTCCTGCTTCCCCCAAACAACCCACCAAACAGATGATGACCCACCAAATCGGAATCTTGAGTTTTATCACCATCTTGCCATCACTGGAAGACGATCCGATCATCATGTTCCGATCGTCTTCATCATCCCACTCATCTGTAATCATCTTCTCCATCAATCGGTTAACATATTGTTCGATTAATAAAGAACAAATAGTGAACAAACCCTAAAGAAGATGCAGGTGAGTTGAGGGAAATTGACCATTGCGTTCGTCTCCGATCTCAGACCTGTTCCGTCCGTCTCCAACCTCAGACCTGTTCCGTCCGAACCAGATGATAACCCATCAAGCGTTTGTTCGGGGTGTGAACCCCGATTCGGGAGCTGAAAACCGGGAGGCATATTGGGCGGCGGCAGATCCCTGCACCTTCAATTAAAGCCAACAATTTTTAAGACATAAAATCATATTTTTTGACATATTGTTGCAGGTTACCACGAGAAGTAAAATGGTGGGCATGAGTTTCAAGATTTCGAGGATAAAAAATATGGAATAGAACAACAGTGGATGAAATGAATTCAAAAGCTAATTATTATTATACAGCAGGAGAAGGCATATTGATATTTTGAGAAGGAAATTACCATTTTACCCTCATGTGCATTGCATATGACAGTTTTTAACTGAGATTTCTAACCAAGTTTGGCCTAAAGGACAAAATGTGCAAGATTTTGAAAGATTAAGGACACCGCCTGTAAACTTTTGGCCAAAAGGACAACGCCTGAAATTTGACGTAAACATAAAGGACAAAACTTGTAATTTACTCTTTTAAATTTTAATGAAGTTGTAGGTTTTTTTATAAATGTTGTGTGATTTTTTATAATTTTTTGTAATTTTTTTTAATATTCTGCCACCGGTGCACCCAACCCAAGCCCAACCCACGCCCTGCCATACCCCGCGGACACGTAACCAGGCGGTGGAGGGCTCCCATTCCACGTGTCAACAAATGCCCCAACCCAAGCCTAATCCAAGCCCCACCATACCCTATGGTCTTAGGTGACACGAGGTGGGAACGTTATGATCCGTGATACATTTCTATCACTCATGGAACACCGCCGCCGGCACTTTCATAACGAGTGATAGAGTATCACTCGTTATATATATAACGCATTGAAAAACTTTGGTGTTGAATGTGTATCTTGTACATTGTGCATTAATACTTGTACATTAGAATCCCATAACTAGTGATACCACCCCACCTTACATTTCTATCACTAGTGATAGAATATTGGGTGCTGACATGGCATGATTTGATTGGATAGTGGAAGTGATAGAAACTATCACTAGTGAACCACCCCTTATAGCCTAATAAACCGATGATATATACTTACACCTGAAACAACCACATAACATTCCCGCCAAAACCATTTCAAACCCTAACAGAATCCTTCATCCATACAACAATGGCGTCCACTTTCATCCCCTCAATCTTCCTCCTCCTCATCACCGCCATCAACACAGTTGCTGTAACCGCCGTACCGGAACATGAATACTCTTCGCTACTTTCCGCTCTCCGAAACAGAGGCTATCACGTCTTCGCCAACGCCATAACCACCACAGATCTCTACTACGACATCATCAGCGGCGGTAACTTCACCTTCTTCGCACCGATCGATTCCGTTCTCTTCACTCTCGACATGAGCATGTCCGCTGCCGATTACACCTCAACTATGCGTTTACACGTCGTTCCTCACCGCCTCTCGTTTTCAGATCTCCGGAACCTTCCGTACGGTTTGAATTCTTTCTCTACGCTTTTACCTGATCATCAGATTCATGTAGTGAATCCTATGCCGTTGCCGTTACCGATTATTGTTGAAGGAGTTTATATTGCTGTTCCTGATCTGTATACTGATGTGCATGTTGTTGTTCACGGTTTGGAAAGTATTATTGAATTTAGATCTAAGAATGATACGGTTAATTCTACTTCGATTGGTGAAAATCTTGCACCGGATCTCGCTCCGACGGATGTTCACCGCGAATCGTACCCGCCGTCTCCTGAGGTTGCAGTTCCGGTGAATGCTTTGGCGCCGAAATCTTCTGTTGTCACCGGAATTGACACCGTTGCATCTCCGGTGCCGGTGCCACAGAAGTCTTATGTGCCTTTTCTCAGTGTACCTCAGCCGGAGACTAGATCAGAATCTATTATTCAATCGATTCAGTCGCCGGAACCTAAATCTGAATCTATTATTCAATCAAATCAGTCGCCGGAGCCAAAATCGGAATCTGTTATTCAATCGAATCAGTCTCCGGCGACGAAATCTGAATCTATTGTTCAATCGATTCAGTCACCGAAGCCTAAGTCGGAATCTGTTATCCAGTCACAACTGTCACCGGAGGAAAAATCGGAATCTATTGTTCAAACGCATCAGTCGCCGAAGAGTTATTTCGAATCTATAACTCAACCGATTGAAGAACACGCATCGATAGCTTCGAGATCTAGGTTTATTCCTCAGGCAATACATCACGTTTCACTGGCTAAGAAATCGATAGCTGCGGTTGAGGAGTTTACTCCGGTGGATGAAACGATCATTGACTGTCCTGTAACAGATGATGAACGTGAACCGTTGAGCATTGCTAACATACGCCGTCGTGATAAATACATGCGTGAGCTCTACAACCCTACCGAAATGACTTGTGCACATGAGTAGATGGTAAGATGTTAACTGGCTTTGAGTTAGAATATAACACTGATTTTACTGCAAAATAATGTTTGATAGTAGTTACTCGTGTTGTTACAGTTGATTTTAATCTTGAATCAGTGTTAAAGTTGACTATTATCGGGTATCAAAAGGTTTTTTTTTTTTTGAAAGGTGTGCATTACTCTCGCGAACGTCGGAAGGTCTAGCATACGTCGTTTTAACCGGGTTCGCGCTAGAGATCCTCCTTGCACAATAGATCACCAATTTAAAACCTCTCAATGAGAAAACCCTATCACCCACACTCGAATGTGAGACCTGAAGGGGAAAACTCACCCGAACCCACCATAGGTGGAACTTAAATACCCGTAGCCACCACTATTAGTCCATTTATATGTGTTAGGGTTTTGATCTTGAAAACTTAAAATTTGATCTCACTTGATCGATTTAGAACGATCTGTGGGATTCGACGATGAAGATTGGTGAAAACCGATATAGACATTGTTGGTAATGATTTAAAATCAACGATGGGTTTCAATTGGGGATGGGTATTAGTTCACGGACTACGCGGGAAATTGGTAGAGCAAACGCTAGTTTATGGCTCCTATACAATTTTCAGGCTTTATGTTAAGCCCTCTTTTTGAAAACGCTATGAGGTGTGGTTCACCAGACACTTCAAAATAGATTACACATTTTGTTATTTATAAGAGTAAAATGTACGGATAGTCCCTGTGGTTTGGTGAATTTCACATTTAGTCTTCAACTTTTTAAAATTACACTTTTAGTCAATGTGGTTTGACAAGTTGTTACTCGGATAGTCCCCAAAGCGGATGGAGGTTAGTTTTTATAGTTAAGTGGGTGTGAAATGACAAGGACTATTCGAGTAACAACTTGTCAAACCACAGGGACTATCCGAGTAACCTTTATTCGCTTTAGGGACTATCCGAGTAACAACTTGTCAAACCACAGAGACTAGAAATGTAATTCTGAAAAGTTGGGGACTAAAGATGAAATTTCATCAAACCACAAAGACTATCCGTGCATTTTACTCAATTTATAAATAAATACAAGTTTCTTTACAAAAAGGGTTTGTAAATGTGTACTTAAAGCTAACCACATACCTGTTCGTTACATAATGTACAAGTGATATAACAAGCGATGACAAAATAAAGGTTTGGTACATGAAATCAATGTTTTTAAATCATACTGGATTGAGCTCTGAAATTGTTTAACTGATTGAACCGAGTTACTAGTTAACCCTATAATTTTATAAAATACAAATTTATCTCTATTAGGATTTACGTAACCAGTGACAGAGCTTGACTAAAAGTTTCGGAGAGGGGGGGGGGGGCGGAAAGTCATGAGACCTAATTTATATATTGTATAAATATTTAGGCAAAATAATTGGGGGGCGATCCTTTATAATTTTAAAATTTTCAGACGAAAAATCAGAAATTTTACACTTCTAACCAAAATATTCGGAGGGCCGGGTGCACCCCCTGGTTTCCACTAAGCTTTGTCTCTGTATGTAACTGAACATAATTGTTTTATTGTAAAATATTAAGCATTTTAAGAGCATTTTTATTATTTATAAATAATATTGCATTGTACGAGGTAGGGAACAATTGATGAAATATTGGAATGAAAAATCCTAGGTTAATTACCGAAAATATAGAAGATCAATATTGCCTTAATATCATATTTTATTGAAATTAAAAAAATAAATCTTAAGATAATGCAAACCGGTTCAATGGTTTGAATCGATTAAACCAAATTTTACCGTTGATACATAAGAGATACCGTATTCGGGTTTTACCAATCATTATCATACTGGACTTATGTACTGGTATAATTGGCCAATTTATACCGATATTTAAAACATTGCATGAAACCACACATCACACGAACTTAATGAAACATTAAGTGAATTCTACAATAAAGGTTATGTACCTCAAAAACAATAATATGATTAAAATCTTGAAATTCGGGTTACCACTATGGTGGAAGAGGTGCTTATCAAATAGGGAGTGGTAAACTCTTGGGGAGCACCCTTTCATTATAATGGTAACTCGAGTGGAAAAGTTAAATTAATATAAAAATAAGACACGCGTTAAAGAAAAATAAATAAAATGATATTAAAATATATAAAGGCATTTTAAAGCTAAAACTAATTTAACTATTCGTCATTGGAATTCGTCAAAAGGTAGGGTAAATCCTGTTCTCCAAGATGCTCCACATGATCATATTTTAGTCTATAATGCATATCTTCGTCAATGAGCTCGTTATAAACAGTATCATTGAAAACGGACTCGACTGGAGGATCCCGAATATGTACCGGTGCAATCGCGTTTCCCTCGTCTTTTAGAATCATGTTATGCATAATAATGCACGCATATGCGACATTCCTAATCTTTTTTACACTAATAGCACGCATTGGTCAATTAAGTACACTCCATTTTGCCTTTAAAACACCAAAAGCCCGCTCCACGTCTTTTCTTACCACCTCGTGTTGCCTCTTGAACTTCTTTTCTTTCAAAATGTGAAGATACACAAATGATTTCACAAACACGGACCAAGTAGGGTAGATTCCATCGGTAAGATAGTATCCACGCTTGTACAAGTGGTTGTTCACGTAAAATGGGCATTTTGGTGCAGTTCCATTTCGTTGAGTAAGAAATAAAGGAGTTTGTTGAAGCACGTTGATGTCGTTTTGTGAACCTGGTGGTCCACAAAAAGCATGCCAAATCCACAAATCTTGAGAGACCATCACTTCGAGCATAATTGTCGGGTACCTGTGATCCTCCCTCATATATTGGCCCCGCAACTCTGTTGGACACATTCTCCAAACAAAATGTGTACAATCAAGACTACCCAACATCCCAGGAAGGTGATGTTTCTCCTCTTGAGCTTGGTACAAAATCGCAACGTCGTGGCTTGTTTGTCTACGTAAGAAGTCGAAAGTGTATAAATTACATAACTTTTCCAAAAATATTCTAGACACTTACGGGAAGTCCTTTCGGCCATATTTAAATACTCGTCATTCTCGTCTGGGGGGTTACCGATTGCAAGTTGTTTAATCGCTAATGTTACTTTTTGCAACGGTGTAAAACTCTTCTTCATTCTCTCATCCATGCCCTCTTGAAACCACGGGTTATTCTCTTGCACATCACTCACAATTTTTAAAAACAACCTTTTCAACATACGAAACCTATGACGAAAAACTTCTTCCTTGAATTTGTGCTCCTCGACAAAATAATCTGCCATAAGGGTTTCGTGACCTTTCTCTCGATCTCGACGGACAACTTTCTTTTTTCTATAAGTAGGGCTATAAATGAACCGAACGTTCAGCTAACAGTTCGTGAACCGTTCGGCAGGATGTTCGTTTATGTTCGTCCATTTAATAAACGAACGAACATGAACAAGAAATTTCGTTCTATCATTTAAATGAACGAACATAAACAGATGTCTCATTCGTTCAGTTGTATTCGTGAACGTTCTGTAAGGTGTTCGTGAACATTCGTTCGTTTATATTCGTATGTCTGTGTTTTAATTAAAGATTTTTGTACTTTTGTATAATTTATCTATACTTTTTATATTATTAAACTTTAATTTTTTTATTACCCTAACAATTAAACTAGGAAACTCTATTTCCCTTGTTTATGTACCATTTCCCTTTCGTTTCTCATTATTTACATCGACGAATACGATCGACCTTCGTTCCACAATAAGGGATTCAAGTTCTAGTGCTACTCTCTGGGCCATCCCTTGTTTATGTACCATTTCCCTTTCGTTTCTCATTAGGAAAGATGCTTGAGCTCCAGGAACCTCCAAGAGGTGAGTTGTGAAGTTGCAAGTGAATGAGCAATTTGAAGAACACAACTAAAGACCCTTATATAGGTTTCTTAGATCATCAAGATCATTACAAACAAGTCTATGAATGTTATGGGATCATTCCAAGTGTCCCTAGACCCTTTAAAACCATCAAACAAGCTCCAAGTATTGAAAACCAGGCATCTAAGTCGGTTAAACCGTCTAGAACAGGCAGCTGTGCACATTTTCTGCATCTGCAGGTCTCACGCAGCCCGTGTAAGGACCTTTAATGGTCTTACGCGGCCGGTATGGATGTCTGATCCGGTTACAAAGTTTTAAATATTGCACATTTGGTCCCTGGTCCTTCCAAACTTGATTTTAAGCTCATTTCTTGCACTTTAAACCTCCAAACTTGACTTTTAAGGACCCCAAGTCATAAACCAACTTTGTTTGGTCCCCGGTTATTCATACGTTCACAGAAAAGTCTTAAATTTCAACGTTGTCGCTATTAACCCCCCGTATACGAATATTGTCACAACTTTCTCATACTTAATCGAAACCTTGTGAAATTTTTATCACACATTCTAGTGAGTATAATTTATCATTACAAAGCTTCGGGTTTGCTAAAAGGTCACTCAGACGTATGCTTTAAACATGTTGACACATTTAGCCCCTGTAGTTTGTAATTCCTCACTTTCTTTCACAATTAGCTTCGTATGATCCATGATTTATTCGTTTTAAGGGTATAAACATCATGTAGGGTTATTGAAAGACACATTTATTCATTGTTGACATTTTGAATCCTTTTACACACATAGATTCCCTGTTTGTCAACTTTAGTCCTTCATACGTAATCTTTCACACGTTCAAAGCTTATGACACGTGTCAATACTGTCACACCCCCAAAATCCACCCGCGGATGACACCCGCTTTGAGGGCGCGACTGACCAGGATCCAGCCACCAATTATACTAAGCATTGGTTAATATTAAAGGAATACTTACTAACCATAAGATTAGCAAATATCAAGTTCAGATTTTCAGGTTTCAAGTTTAAAACAGTAACAAGTAGCGGAAGCATAATTAAATAGTTTTAAACAGTGTTCATAAGGTAAGCATGATAAATGCCCAACACACGGGCAGACGACCACTACACATCCCAAGCAGCTGCTCCAGTCACTGGCCACCTGCAAAGCATGCAGTAAGGGGTCAACAATAATGCTGAGTGAGTTCACTAGTTGTCCAGTTTTAATTACCAAAAACTTGTTTCACCAGTTAATTTATCCGTTTATACATGCCATGGGGAGCTACCCCAAAAGTTAGCGACTAAACTGTTTTTCCAATACCGAACACTAGGTAACCGTTTGCGTTTCCGCAGGATGCCCCGTTGTCAATGTTCTATCATCATTGACGGATGCCTGAGTACATTAGTTCACGACCGATCCCATACCATGGCACGGTGTGAGGCTGGTAAGACCTAAATAGCGCTATCAACTAATAACCCGTTCGCCTGGCACCGGCGACTAATCGGTATTATGTAGTAGGGACTTGAGTGATAGAGTTGCGTTTAGTGCCGTTGGTTGCATTCCGTATAAACAGTAATTAACTAAAAAGGGTTCCCAATACTAGGGAAGATAAAGTAAGTTTGTTCCCAATAACTAGGGAAGGAATGTAGACGGTATCCCCTTTACAAGGGGATAGGGTTGTTTCAGTCTCGTGTCCCAAACCACCGGGACGCATGCTTTTAAGTTGTGAACTCACCTTGGGTTGCTCGGTAAGACACGTTACTTGGTTAAGCTCGTTGGTCACCACGTCCTAGCATGGTTACCAAGTATGGGTCAAGTCGGGTACAAGTAAACACGTATAGCATGCACGTATACAAACAGTTAACAGGCAGGACTACAAACAGTAACTCATATACATACAGTAGCAGATCAGAATGAAGTCCAGTCAATAGGAGGCCCAACAGTTGAAGCCCAGAACGATAAGACAAACAGTCAAGGCCCAATAACATAAAACAGCCCAGTCGAAACTAAGGTGGTTGCGACTCGCAACCGAGGTTGCGACTCGTAACTGCGGTCTCGGTCCGTCACGTTTTGGTTACGACTCGTAACCGGAGATTGCGACTTAGCAGGTGTGGTTGCGACTCGCAACCAGGTTTGATGGTGCTGATTGCGACTCGCAACTGGGAGGTTTCGACTGGTCATGCGTGGTTTCGAGTAGCAACCAAAGGTTGCGACTCGCAACCGTGATAACGTGCATGGCAAACTTCTAGAACCTGCAGTGTACTATCCAATGAAATTGCATTTTCATGTAAATGTTGTACTATGCCACTAAACATGTTTCTTGGTCGGTTTTGTGCACATTTTAGATCAAAATCAGCAGATTCAAAACTTTTTAGTAACATTCAAGCTGTTCATCATATATTCATCAGCCATAATCAAATTTCATTCATAAACAACCCAAAAATCCTGTTTAAAACTCCTACTTCTTTTTCGGACAAAATCATAAACAAGGTTAAACCCAAACATGCATTTTAACAGCCACAATCATGAACATTAACTAACAATCAAGCACAAATCTTTTAACATCATCGGATAGCAAATCCCATCAACTTAAACAATATAATACTTCCTATCATGGTCCGAAACATTTAACCAAAACCATAACAAATCGGATATCATACATTTCATGATTATTCACCCTAAATCATCTAAGCCAGCTTTTTAATCATCAACCATCATGCGAAAAGATCATTTAACCAATCATTTATATCATATATCATCATCACACATTCTAACACAAGGCAAAAATCATGGTAAACACATAAGACACACTAACCGGATGATGATGTGGTTGGTCCGAGAGCTAGGATTCGAGAGTTTCTTGATGTTGGTTGGCCCGAGAGCTTGGTTCCGAGTAGGAAGAAGGTGATGGTGGATGTTGGCGTTAGTAAGGGTTTTAGGGTTTAGTGAAGAAGATGAGAGGAGAGTGTGAGAAGAGAGTGTGTAAAATGATTAAGGGAGGTGGGGTTGGGTTTATATAATGTACCGAGTTGGGCTAGTGGGGATTCCGGGTTGGGTTTTTCGGCTACAAGGCCTTAACCGGCCCAATTGCCATTGTTCACTCGAGACCATTCCGGGTCTCGAGTCGGGTCGAGGTTTCGGTTCACATATATATAACACTTATATATATATATACATACACATAAGTAAATCGGCATATAACACATAATAACAAATAGTTTTTCATACATTTTTACTGTTAGTCAATTACGTACACGTTTGTTACATCGAAAGGTTATCCGGAAAGATCCGAGGTGTCACATTATCCCCAAGTTTTAGGAACTTTCGTCCCGAAAGTTAAGGCAGCCACTGTCAAGCTAGTGTAAGTGAAAGCGTTTCAACGGGGTGTCACATCATCCCCCCGTTAGTTTGGAATTTCGTCCCGAAATTCGTTCGTAGCTTCAGTGCTGGGGTTTTCGTTTGGGAACAACTGGGGATACTTGTGCTTCATCTGGTCTTCCCGCTCCCAGGTATACTCTGGGCCACGTCGCGAGTTCCAACGAACTCGTACGAGAGGTATCTGGCTACGTTTGAGGATTTTGATCTCTCGATCAGTGATCTCAATCGGTTCCTCAGTAAAGTGTAGCTGTTCGTCAATCGTCAGTTCCTTAAAAGGAATCATAAGTGTTTCATCCGACAAACACTTCTTCAGGTTGGATACGTGAAAAACGTTATGTACCGCACTCAGTTCTTCGGGCAGGTTCAATCTATAAGCAACCTTACCGATCTTCTCGGTAATTTCGAATGGCCCGATATATCGCGGATTAAGCTTGCCCCGTTTGCCAAAGCGAACCACACCCTTCCAGGGTGAGACTTTAAGTAGAACCCGGTCACCGACCTGGAATTCCAATGGTTTCCTACGCTTATCAGCGTAGCTCTTCTGACGGTCACGAGCTGCCGCCATGCGTTGTCTGATCTGGGCAATCCTTTCCGTTGTATCTACCACCATCTCTGGGCCCGTGATTTGACTATCACCGATTTCCGCCCAGCAGAGAGGTGACCGGCATTTACGACCGTACAATGCCTCAAAAGGTGCTGCCTGAATACTAGTGTGGTAGCTGTTGTTGTAAGAGAACTCTACTAGCGGTAGATGCTTCTCCCAGTTCTTGCCAAAATCGATCACACACGCTCTAAGCATGTCTTCGAGAGTTTGGATGGTGCGTTCAGACTGTCCATCCGTTTGTGGGTGATAAGCAGTGCTCATATCCAAACGTGAGCCAAAGCATTTGTGCATAGCTTGCCACAATTCCGAAGTAAATCGAGCATCTCGGTCGGAAATAATCGAGGTTGGCACTCCGTGCCTCGAAACTACTTCCTTTAAGTAAATCTCCGCCAAGGTAGAAAACTTGTCTGTTTCCTTAATAGCCAGAAAGTGCGCGGACTTGGTCAATCGATCTATGATTACCCAAATAGTATCATTCCCGCGTTGAGACCTAGGTAACCCTGTAACAAAATCCATGGAAATTTGCTCCCATTTCCATTTCGGGATTTCTGGTTGTTGGAGTAGACCTGCTGGCTTCTGGTATTCTGTCTTGACTCTCGCGCAAGTCAAGCATTTGCTGACGTATGTTGCTATGTGGGCCTTCATACCAGGCCACCAGTATGTAGTCCTCAAATCATGGTACATCTTGTCCGAACCAGGATGTACTGAGTAGCGGGACTTGTGGGCTTCGTCCATCACGAGTTCTCGTAAATCTCCGTAGAGTGGAACCCAAATGCGCCCGGTTACATAGTAAGCACCATCTTCTTTCTGTTCCAATTGTTGTCTCGACCCTCGCAGAGATTCAGCCCTGATGTTTTCCGGCTTCAATGCTTCAACTTGAGCATTTCGGATCTGAGTAGGGAGGTTAGACTGGATGGTAAGTTGCAGTGCCCGCACGTGCTTTGGTATAGTGTCCTTTCGGCTGAGGGCGTCTGCCACGACATTGGCCTTGCCCGGATGGTATTTGATGGCGCATTCGTAGTCATTCAAGAGTTCGACCCATCGACGTTGTCTCATGTTCAACTCCTTTTGCCTAAAGATATGCTCGAGACTCCTGTGATCGGTGTAAATAGTGCACTTGGTACCGTACAGGTAATGTCTCCATATCTTAAGAGCAAAGATCACTGCTCCCAGTTCCAAGTCATGCGTCGTGTAGTTCTTTTCATGCGTCTTGAGTTGTCGTGAGGCGTAGGCAATAACTTTCTCGCGTTGCATTAACACGCAACCGAGCCCATGAATAGATGCATCGCAGTAAACTACGAAGTCGTCAGTGCCTTCAGGCAACGAGAGAATAGGAGCGCTACAGAGGTTATCCTTAAGCCTCTGAAAAGCAAATTCCTGTGCTGCATTCCACTTGTAGGCGACGCCTTTCTGAGTAAGAGTCGTGAGGGGTTGTGCGATCTTCGAGAATCCCTGAATGAATCTGCGGTAGTAGCCTGCCAAGCCCAAGAATTGACGAACTTCAGTGGGGGTCTTAGGTGTAGGCCAGTTCTTTATCGATTCGATCTTAGCGGGGTCGACGTGAATTCCGTTCTTATTAACTACATGGCCGAGGAAATGGACTTCTCGAAGCCAGAAGTCACATTTAGAGAATTTGGCGTACAGTTGCTCGTTGCGAAGGAGTTCGAGGATAAGGCGTAGGTGCTGTTCATGCTCTTCTTGACTTTTCGAATAAATCAGAATGTCGTCGATGAACACAATCACAAATTTGTCGAGGTAAGGCTTACATACGCGGTTCATAAGATCCATGAACACTGCAGGTGCGTTGGTCATTCCAAAAGGCATGACGAGAAATTCATAGTGACCATAACGGGTCCTGAACGCAGTCTTGGAAATATCTTCATTACGAACTCTCAGCTGATGATAGCCTGATCGCAGGTCAATCTTTGAGTAGTAGCTCGATCCTTGCAACTGATCGAACAGGTCGTCGATGCGCGGGAGAGGGTAACGATTCTTGATGGTAACCTTGTTCAACTCGCGGTAGTCGATGCACATTCGGAATGTGCCATCCTTCTTCTTGACAAAGAGTACTGGGGCTCCCCAGGGTGATGAACTAGGACGGATAAATCCTTTATCCAATAGTTCTTGTAGTTGCGTCGAGAGTTCCTTCAGTTCTGCAGGGGCTAAACGGTACGGTGCACGTGCTATAGGTGCTGCTCCGGGAGCTAGCTCGATCTGAAATTCGACCTGACGGTGAGGAGGGAGTCCAGGTAGTTCCTCAGGAAATACCTCGGGATAATCGCGTACTACAGGAAAATCTTCAATCCTCTTTTCCTTGTCGTGGGTATTAGTGACGAGTGCTAAGATAGCGGTGTGCCCTTTCTGTAAACACTTCTGGGCTTTTAGGAGCGAGATAATGCCTGTAACTTCTCCACCTTTGTTACCTTGAACGATGAGGGGTTGACCAGAACGACGAGGTAGGCGAACTGCTTTCTCTTGACAGAGAATCTCAGCGCGATGTTTGGATAACCAATCCATACCAATGACGACGTCGAAGCTTCCAAGTTTAACAGGGAAAAGATCGATACTAAATGTGTGGCCAGACAATTCTAGGGTACAGTCGTGGATCATGTGCGTGGCCTCGATGTCCTTACCATTAGCTATCTCGACGATATGCTTAGAACTTAATAATGCAGGCGAGTGCTTAAGTTTCTTACTAATGCGAAGGGATACATAACTGGCATCGGCACCGGAATCAAATAACACAGAAACATAACGATCATCAAGTAGGAACTTACCCACCACGACGTTGGGATCGTTCCTTGCTTCACCGGCTCCAATCACGAAAGCTCTTCCCCTTGCATTCCCGGCATTGTTGTTCTGCTCATTGTTCCCAGCTCCCTGATTGTTGTTGCGATTCTGATTCAGTTCAGGGCAATCCTTTCGCATGTGCCCTGTTGCCCCACATTTAAAACATGCTCTGTTGTTTCCCTGCTGCTGTTGCTGTTGGGGTTGTTGCTGATTCTGTCTTGCCGGGAACTGACTTCTACAATCCTTTGCTTCGTGCCCCATCTTGTGGCATCGCTGGCACTGACCCTTGTTGCATGCCCCATCGTGGTGCCTGTTACACTTGTTGCACTTAGGGTAGTTTCCCCGGTAGCCACCCTGTTGCTGAGTGCCTTTGTTGTTATCAGTTTTCCTTTGCTGAGCTGGGGCTTGAGTAGGGTTAGCATCCTTACCCTGATTTCCATCCCACTTTCGTTTGCCATCACTAGAAGTTCCTTCCGCAGCACTGATCCTTTTGGGCAACCTGCCCTCTTCCACAGCCTGATCAGTGAGTTTGTGAGCAAGTCGAACGATCGGCTGAATGGTAGTGTGGTTAGCTGAAGTTACATGGCTTCGAATTTCTGGAGCCAGACCCTTGATGTACAGTTCGATCCTTCGATACATAGGTCGAGACATGTTTGGACAAAGAGCAGCATAGTCGTTGGACAACTTGGTGTAGGTCTCAATCTCTGACCCAACCATCTTGAGTTCATAGTACTCATTCTCCAGCTTGTGGATGTCGTCCCTGTGACAGTACTCTTCCTTGATCATATCCTTGAAATCTTCCCACGCAGTAGCGTTTGCAGTCTCCAAACCAAGCATCTGAATTTGCGCCTTCCACCATGAAAGTGCGCTTCCCTCTAGAGTACCAGTAGCAAACTTCACCCAATTAGCAGGGGGACACTCGCAGACAGCGAAGACAGCTTCGACCTTCTCGATCCAGTGTAGGAGTCCTATGGCACCCTCAGTGCCACTGAACGGAAGAGGCTTGCAATCCATGAAGGTCTTGAAGGTACAGACACGTGGTTGCACAGGTGCAGGCTGACCTATAGGGTGAGCTGCGAAAGCTGCAGCCACAGTGTTGAGCAGGCTAGTGAACTGAGCCTGAGTCATGTTGATGTTTCCTCGTCCGCGTCCACTCATTGTCTTTATAACCAGAAAACATAGTATGAGTGTGGTGTCGTAGCATAGCGAGAATAAGATAGAAGAGAGAAGATGTATCTATCTAATCAGGCAAACTAGTACGTATAGTAAAGCAGAAAGCATAAGACAATTAAGCAAGTAACTATGGGTCCGAGCTATGAGGTCAGATAAGTCGAGCCTTGTACTTGGAGTGTAGTGTCGTCACGAGTCACGGGTTATAGTCTGGTTTTTCTCAAAAAGATTTTTCCCCTTTTTAAAACCGAGTTCGCTATAACCAATGGCTCTGATACCAATCTGTCACACCCCCAAAATCCACCCGCGGATGACACCCGCTTTGAGGGCGCGACTGACCAGGATCCAGCCACCAATTATACTAAGCATTGGTTAATATTAAAGGAATACTTACTAACCATAAGATTAGCAAATATCAAGTTCAGATTTTCAGGTTTCAAGTTTAAAACAGTAACAAGTAGCGGAAGCATAATTAAATAGTTTTAAACAGTGTTCATAAGGTAAGCATGATAAATGCCCAACACACGGGCAGACGACCACTACACATCCCAAGCAGCTGCTCCAGTCACTGGCCACCTGCAAAGCATGTAGTAAGGGGTCAACAATAATGCTGAGTGAGTTCACTAGTTGTCCAGTTTTAATTACCAAAAACTTGTTTCACCAGTTAATTTATCCGTTTATACATGCCATGGGGAGCTACCCCAAAAGTTAGCGACTAAACTGTTTTTCCAATACCGAACACTAGGTAACCGTTTGCGTTTCCGCAGGATGCCCCGTTGTCAATGTTCTATCATCATTGACGGATGCCTGAGTACATTAGTTCACGACCGATCCCATACCATGGCACGGTGTGAGGCTGGTAAGACCTAAATAGCGCTATCAACTAATAACCCGTTCGCCTGGCACCGGCGACTAATCGGTATTATGTAGTAGGGACTTGAGTGATAGAGTTGCGTTTAGTGCCGTTGGTTGCATTCCGTATAAACAGTAATTAACTAAAAAGGGTTCCCAATACTAGGGAAGATAAAGTAAGTTTGTTCCCAATAACTAGGGAAGGAATGTAGACGGTATCCCCTTTACAAGGGGATAGGGTTGTTTCAGTCTCGTGTCCCAAACCACCGGGACGCATGCTTTTAAGTTGTGAACTCACCTTGGGTTGCTCGGTAAGACACGTTACTTGGTTAAGCTCGTTGGTCACCACGTCCTAGCATGGTTACCAAGTATGGGTCAAGTCGGGTACAAGTAAACACGTATAGCATGCACGTATACAAACAGTTAACAGGCAGGACTACAAACAGTAACTCATATACATACAGTAGCAGATCAGAATGAAGTCCAGTCAATAGGAGGCCCAACAGTTGAAGCCCAGAACGATAAGACAAACAGTCAAGGCCCAATAACATAAAACAGCCCAGTCGAAACTAAGGTGGTTGCGACTCGCAACCGAGGTTGCGACTCGTAACTGCGGTCTCGGTCCGTCACGTTTTGGTTACGACTCGTAACCGGAGATTGCGACTTAGCAGGTGTGGTTGCGACTCGCAACCAGGTTTGATGGTGCTGATTGCGACTCGCAACTGGGAGGTTTCGACTGGTCATGCGTGGTTTCGAGTAGCAACCAAAGGTTGCGACTCGCAACCGTGATAACGTGCATGGCAAACTTCTAGAACCTGCAGTGTACTATCCAATGAAATTGCATTTTCATGTAAATGTTGTACTATGCCACTAAACATGTTTCTTGGTCGGTTTTGTGCACATTTTAGATCAAAATCAGCAGATTCAAAACTTTTTAGCAACATTCAAGCTGTTCATCATATATTCATCAGCCATAATCAAATTTCATTCATAAACAACCCAAAAATCCTGTTTAAAACTCCTACTTCTTTTTCGGACAAAATCATAAACAAGGTTAAACCCAAACATGCATTTTAACAGCCACAATCATGAACATTAACTAACAATCAAGCATAAATCTTTTAACATCATCGGATAGCAAATCCCATCAACTTAAACAATATAATACTTCCTATCATGGTCCGAAACATTTAACCAAAACCATAACAAATCGGATATCATACATTTCATGATTATTCACCCTAAATCATCTAAGCCAGCTTTTTAATCATCAACCATCATGCGAAAAGATCATTTAACCAATCATTTATATCATATATCATCATCACACATTCTAACACAAGGCAAAAATCATGGTAAACACATAAGACACACTAACCGGATGATGATGTGGTTGGTCCGAGAGCTAGGATTCGAGAGATTCTTGATGTTGGTTGGCCCGAGAGCTTGGTTCCGAGTAGGAAGAAGGTGATGGTGGATGTTGGCGTTAGTAAGGGTTTTAGGGTTTAGTGAAGAAGATGAGAGGAGAGTGTGAGAAGAGAGTGTGTAAAATGATTAAGGGAGGTGGGGTTGGGTTTATATAATGTACCGAGTTGGGCTAGTGGGGATTCCGGGTTGGGTTTTTCGGCTACAAGGCCTTAACCGGCCTAATTGCCATTGTTCACTCGAGACCATTCCGGGTCTCGAGTCGGGTCGAGGTTTCGGTTCACATATATATAACACTTATATATATATACATACACATAAGTAAATCGGCATATAACACATAATAACAAATAGTTTTTCATACATTTTTACTGTTAGTCGATTACGTACACGTTTGTTACATCGAAAGGTTATCCGGAAAGATCCGAGGTGTCACAAATACATTATTGGACATGAATTTTCGAGGTGTTACATCTTCACCCCCTTAAAAGAAATCTCGACCTCGAGATTTGCTAAAATGCTGGAAGTTATTTTTGTCGCATAATGGACTTAACTTTTATAGCATATCTGGAGTCTCTCCAAGCTCCCAAGTTGACCTCTATAATAGGTATATGTATCCTTTTTGGAGCTTCTTAACCTGTCGATCCTTCATCAATAAATGTTTCTCATCATATCATAAATCTGCATATCATTATGTGATAATGCTTCTCGACTTATTGATGAAACATATCCTTAAATCATTAGTGTGGGTCATATTGCGAGTTCCACCACGTTCCATAAATAGGTTTTAGTTTAAGAACTATTGATCTTGATACATTCGATTCCTTCGAATTATTTCATATATTCAGAGCTTAACTAGCCTGATAATTAACAAACTGGCACACCTTTCCAGGGTGATATCTTTTGTTGAACCTTATTCCTTAATAAGAACTTAGGAGGTTTGCTATTTCCATTAATCTTGATTTTTCTGCCAAATAGTGGCAACTTACAGATGATTATGGATTTGTCTGATCTTATTCGTTGTTTCCAATGCAACTTTCAGATCCTGATAATTGGACTTACCAATCTTCTGTTTAACAATGGATGCTTAACATTCCATCCATACAAGGTCTCCCAAGGAGCAGCCTTAATACTTATATTAACTATTATAGAAAAGCTTATCTTAAGGTGAGATGGTTATTCCAACCACTACTTAAAATCAATCTTAAGGAGTAGTTAATCCTTGCCGCAAGTCGAACAAATCGACGATCCTGGGCAGCTGATGGAAATTCTTAATTGTTGCCTAGTTAGGGTTGCGGTAATCAATGCATAAGCAAAATGAACCGTCTTTCTTATTTGACTATACCGAATTCTCAGAATATTGAGTTAGGCTATATGAATCCTTTATTTTAAACTTGCTTAATCAGGGTTTTGATTCTTCTAATGATGGTACTAGTCGTTGTGGAGATTTCATAATAATACAGCCCTAAATGGGATATAAATCTTAACTCTAGTTACCTCTCAGGAGGTAAACAGGGTAATCTTAGGAAAGATAATCAAGATACAAGGAGGTTACAGAGATTTTCCAAATCTCAGGCTCCAGTTCATCCATCATTGCTTGTGTTGAACATGTGACACAATATATGTTACAAGTCCACGAATTTCCTTAATCGAAGACCTTTACTTGGTCAATTCCCTTCTGGACATCTTCTTTGAATACCTTTAGCTGACTTTAGTACCATATGACCATCGGAAAATCTTTGTGGTTCCATGCATTAAACCTCCATACTGATCAGGCATGGAAGCAATCTATGGAGCTTATTAAGATACATCAATCCTCATATGGCGCTTTTTGTCATACCATCTGGTATTCTTAATCGATAGAGATCAAGAGATATCAACTACATATTCTGACGTACTTCATTTGGAGAGAGGATACACTAAAATTTTACGACTGAAGGTTTCTGACAGGTACAGAAGAAATAGTTCCTTTGATTTTTGTCTGTAAGTTTTACCTTACACTTAACATCTGGGGTTCTTACGGGAAAATTTCTAAAAGTTTGCTAAGCTTATGGTTTTTATGAGAGACTTAGTAGCATCTAAAACCAAATGTAACTAATAAAATCACAATAAGGGATTTATCTGGTGTCATTATTAAGGTGAACTACCTCTAATCATTCATCGGGAGGGTAAAACGCCTCCATTCTTAAACCTTTTAAACCTAGCTGCAAAATCCTTGACAAATTTTAGGGCAGTCTCAGCTTTGACTGGTTATTTCTTAATCTATACAACGCGAGCAGCTGAGGTAGATCCATAATAGATTTATAATGAGCAGGCTTTGAAACCTTAATGTGCCCTCTTATTGCTGGTGCTAACCACCAATAACTATTGCATTAAGCTTAGGCTTTGGGTAATTGGAATAGGGTACTATCTCAGCCAATGAATTAAAATCTGCGACATACTGTCGACAGTCTAAACTTTTATGGTGAGAATCAGAAAATTCTTATTCCATCTTTTTCCACTTCGTGAAACGGATAATAGGTCTTTCTAATAAGGTTCTTAACACTTAGTCCATCCCATAGTGTATAAGAGAATCTTTCTTGTGGACTTCATTAATGTCCTCATTAATTAAGGGTGTTACCATCGAATGGCTGTGATGCATACCTCACAGTGTTCCTTTCCGCGCAACCACTGATACACCAAATGGTTTCTACTTCCTCCAAAAATTTCCTGTAATCGATGGTCCCTTGTTACTATTGAAGTCTCTGGACTTCCCAGAGACGAAGTACTTTTAAGTACATCCAAAAATAATGGGCTCCTTGCCATATATGCCTTCGTTGGGTTTATTCTTCGCATTTGAAGTATGAATGAAGCTCTTCTCATGAGCAGCGACATGTGTTTTAGAGCAAACCGCATTCAGCTTCTCTATCCTTTTCATGGCTCTTCTCCCAGCCTTTCTAATGGCTGCGTTAATTACCGATTTGGAGATTAACTCCATTAACATTGAGGTTCACATTTGATGCACCATTATCATTTGTCGCGTTTCTAGCATCGCGACTTATGTATGTCTCTTCCGAGTTTTCCATACTCGACGCTTGTTAAATACCAAATTCAACAAGTGCTCAGGCAATCCTTACCATGTGTCTTCCTTGATTTGCCAAGGGCTTAACATAAAAAGTCTTGATAACTACTTGGTTCTTATTACCCACAATATGGGCTTGGTTATAGGACGACCAATCCATTCCTATTATTATATCGAGTCCCTTTATTTCAACGGAAACAAGGACAGTGGAAAAGAATGGTTCCTAATGGATATAAAACATCCATCTAATATTGCTGAAGTAGTTTATGAGGTACTATCTACCAACTCTACTTTATACTTAACGCTTAGAGTTTTAACAGGCAGATTTAACGATTTACAAAATCCATTGTCTACAAAAGACTTATCTGAACCTGAATTAAATAATACTCTAGTACGAGCGTTATTGATAAAGAATAGTACCCATTGTGACATTGTCATCCTGAATAGCCTCTTGAGCATCCATTTAAGAGCTTTCAGCTTTGGTCTTCTCAACCTCTCCAGGCTGCTTGGTTTTATTTGGGCAATTTGTTTTGACGTGCCCTTTTACGCTGCAACCATAGCAGGTTGCGTCCTTTATGTCTTGGCACTCCAAAGTCTTGTGCCCTTTCTTATTACAAATTCTACAAGGCCTAGCTTGTGACTCTAAAGTGCACTTTCCTTTAGTTGCCTTCTTTGGGCAGCGGGTCTTTATGCGCCTCTTCTCGCCACAACCATAGCACGTGGCGTCCTTCAAGTCCTTGCATTCATGGGTCTCGTGATTCATCTCCTTACAGATGACACATCCCCTAGTCTGTTCATAGGAACATTTTCCGAAGTGCTTCTTCCCGCAGGTTTTACATTTGGGTTTTGCCTCCTTTGGCTTTGACTGGTTACAACTTGGACCAGTCTTACCCTTTTTGTAACCCTTATTTGGGATATTCTCGCACTTTCACTTATGATCCTTTAATACTCGGTCCACTGCTTTGTTTACGGCTATATCTAACATATCCTGTAGCTCAGTGCCCGTTAATTTCAGTCTTGCATTATTATTTTGATCGACTGGATGATGGTGAGCTTCAGATGAGTCATCCATGATGAAGCTTTGAAGGCTATAGACTAGGTAGTAATAATTTGCTGAATTGTCGAACTTGATGATTAAATAGCCATGGTGTAAACCAACCATATAGGCCAATAGATAGTATTTATTTGATTATGTTTTGCCTAGGTCTTTAAATAAACCATCTTTGGCGTTTAGACGGAATACAATCCTTCATATCTATTAGACAGGGGACATAAGTCACGACTGTCAATGTCGTATCGACATTTTATATAGCACAAGGGCTTGTTCCAAAGGACTTTTGGTGGCACAGAGGCCTTGTCACTAGGGAAATTTTAAAACATAATCAATGATTCCTTTGGATCGAAAAATTTCATAGTTTATTGTCTTGACAAGAAGTTATGAAATGAAACTATCTTTTTCATATATACATCCTTACCCGTAGGTATACAACCCAGATGGATGTTTAGATGTGTACATCATGTTCGACGATTATTAGCCATGATTCATATTGATCATTTAGGCTAAATAAGGGGTTTGGAAGTTCCTAATATAAAGATGACAAGTGTGATTTTATCGCATCACTATTGTCAGGAGTGTTAACACGTTTTCAGGTGTTTAACAAGGATCTGAATCTCTTTAAACAGGTCTTACCATCTTAGCCAGGTCTTTAATGACATTCAAGCTAGGTTATATCTTTTAAGATTCTTTTTAATACATATACTGGCAGAAAGGAATAATGTTTATTTTATTCAGGATTTTCATTATAACCCTAAATTTATAAGTTAATAATGGCACAAGAAGGCCTAGTCACGTAGACAAGTTTAGTTTATAAGCCTAGATTTACGGAATCGAGGCATTAAGGTTTGAACCCAAGTTCATTACCTTTTCTTGACAGGGAGTTGTAGGCTACCACTATCTTTAGTCTCAAAGGACGTTAATTATAGCCCGTGGGCACTTCATCCATAAGGGATGATTATTTAAATAAGGGATTTTAGAATAACCCTTTTTTGAATGACTTGTGTGATTTTATCGAATCACACTTTGTCAAGCATATTAATTCATGCTTTCTGATGTTAACAAGGTTTTGAATCTTTTGAATAGGTTGTACCATCTTGGCCCTGTCTGAAATGACAATTAGGCTAGGTTTTACCTTTAAGATTCTTTTTAATATTTAACGCAGAGCAATCCTAAATGGAAATGTTAACAAGGATCTGAATCTATTTGTGGAACTACCATCTTGACCATGTCTTAAGGTGACATATGGCTAGGTCTTGTCCTTTATAGATTTTGCCACTTTATTATAATGGTAGATATTATAATATAGGAATCTAACCATCCCATTAAAATTTAAACAGATACATGGTTGCCCTAAACGGGACTTCTAACTGAAAATGACTTGCCCATGCAAGGGCAAATCAGAAAATAACAAATGAAACAAATCAAGGACCAAATAAAACGAATTAGGATTAGTCCTATGTTCTAGTCTAGACTCAAGAATGTGCAACTGTGTAACTGAGATTAAACACAAAAGGCTAGTGTTTAATTCACTCAGTGTTGGCTCTGATACCAACCTGTCACACCCCTAATTTCCACGTGTCACCGATGGGCCCGGTGGGGAGTATCGTGACGTAATTGATATCATCATAGTCAAACAACACAACATATAAATGCATAGGGGAAGCAAAAGATATAGATTTATTTCAACTGAATAAATTGTAATGTTTAAGTATCACAATACAGTCGAAACAGATCCACAGGCGGATCAAATAAAAGGAAAACTGTTCAACAGACTTTGACATCTAAAGTTTGCGAGACTTGAGTAATGATGCCTGGAGTAGCCAGCCTATTTCGTCTAGTACCTGCACTTAGCCTTTTTGGAAAATACGTCGGTTTGCACTGGTAAATACAACTTAACTGACTCATTTTGAAAAGAGTTTGAAAATTGATTTAAATGCACTTCGGAAAAAATATTTTATAACTTGGGACAATTAAAATAATCTTGTATACAGTTTTACTCATTTGTCGTCCATTAGGGCCGATTGTAGGGTCGGACTTAAGTTAACTGACACACCACAGGTATAATGCCCACAAGGTTGATTCCTTTAAGTGGGATACCAGTTTTTACGTAATGCAACTGTCAGGTGTACGCCTACACCCCGTGCTTAGGTCGTGGCCATTTCATGAATGATGCCAAGGATATCCGGGACATGGTCATTTAACCCCCAAGGGCCATACACCAAATAATACATATCAAACAGGTTATGTAAATACATCAATCATAATACGATTTAAATGACTACATACACCCGACCAAGCAGTACTTTTATAGTACCGTATCCCAAGCCCGTATAGGGAAAATAAGATAAGAGTATTTACCTGAGCAAAGTATAAATCAAATACAACAAGTGCACGTAGCTTGTACTGGGCTCCTAATCTGGAACGAAGGTTTTTAATAACCTATTAGAATCCTAACGGGTCTTTAATTAAGCTTAGACTTAGACCGTTTAGTTTTCAAAAGAAAGACACGGTTCAAACGCATGTTAAAGCGAAGACCGGTTTAGAATGTGGTTTTGACCCGACAAGCTTGCATGCTTGTTTAATATGGGTAACTTAAACACATTCTGGATTTTGAGACAAAAATGATATGGTGTGACCCGTTTCGGCTAATATATGCAAACTAGTTACATAAGCCGATCCGAACGCGAAATGTGCGTAACGAGTAACCACAAGAGTCATGTACAAGTTTCCTAAGTTAGTATGCCTTAAATATGTTGTGACATCAGTAATATATCTTCTATTATGCCCCAAATGAATTTAAACTCAAATTACGCCCCGTAGGGGTATTTTGGTCATTTAAAAGATTATAAAAGAGTTTAAATATAATTCTGAGTTTCGGGTCTGATGAAATCAGTAAAAATACTTAATTTACTAAGTTATATCAGAAGGGTATAACTATTATGTGAAATTTATCATTCCTAACCATACTATGCACCGAAAGGGCATTTTGGTAATTTCACCTAAGGTTTAAAGGTCAAATCCGGAAATCTGACTTCAAAACTTTTACCTACTGTTGGAACATAAATGTTAACTTAAAATATCAGTAGGTATCAAGTCTTATATATCTAATATGGTTTTAATACATACTATGCGTTTAAAATGCTTAAAAACGCTTAAAATGGCGATTTTGAGCTATTTCCGGGTTCTCAAAGGAAAGCTGATAATTTTATTATTCCAGAAGGCTCAAAATACTTTATCTATCATATTAGCTCAGTAGAAAAAGGTTTGGAAACTCACTTTATAGCCCAAAAGGGCAAAACCGACAACTACCGAATTAAGCTTAGAACTCTAGGTTATGATCAGCCCTAAAATAAATAAAAATCTCCAAAAATTCCAAAATATTATTTTATATCAGTGGGTAAAAAGTTTGGTATCAAAATTGGGTTTAGATAGGCTATATGCTAATTACGCCATTTAATTACTTAAAGGTTTTCTAATTACGCTATTGAGCGTAACTCTTAATCTAGACCTCAAACTGATGTCAAATTCTAGGTACGAGTTTATAAATCAGTACCTAAGGTTTCTACTCTTTTACATTTTCAAAATTCACGTGTTAAGGCCATAAGGGCATAATAGTCAACATTTAGGCATTTAACGGAAATATGCATATGAATCGGATAACTAATGAACCAAGTTGTATAATCACAGAGGGTTATACTTATAGCGAACTTGGTCCTATTACAGCTCTAAGGCATTCCTAAACGATGCTCAAACGGGTCAGAACTGAAAGTCAAAGCATAAGTCAAACTATGCGACTTTCGGTCCCGAACCGAGCTTAAACTAAAAATTGTCGAGTTGAACATGTTTAGACATGTTCTTACATTAATTACCAAGTTATATTAATGTCAAAACAGGTTGCATAGCTTCTACATTGCTAATTATGCATTTATTTGAAAATTAGCTTTCTGTTGACTTTTTATAATCAAGTTTGACTCGACAATTGACCTAATTAGAGTGGAAATCAGAGGGTGACCTTTTAAGGGTTTAATGCCCACATAATTACCAACTCATAGGTACTTTCAATTTGAAATTTGACAGGAGCAATTAAGATTAATGACGAAGTCAAACCTTAATTACGACGGTTTGACTAAACACTAATAAACTAAGCAAAACTTAATTAAAGGAGGTTAAGCATACTTACAATAGTCCTAAGCACAACTAGTGATCATTAGGAAAAATGCTTAAGCTCCAGGAACCTCCAAGAGGTGAGTTGTGAAGTTGCAAGTGAATGAGCAATTTGAAGAACACAACTAAAGACCCTTATATAGGTTTCTTAGATCATCAACATCATTACAAACAAGTCTATGAATGTTATGGGATCATTCCAAGTGTCCCTAGACCCTTTAAAACCATCAAACAAGCTCCAATTATTGAAAACCAGGCATCTAAGTGGGTTAAACCGGCTGGAAGAGGCAGCTGTGCACATTTTTTGCATCTGTAGGTCTCACGCGGCCGGTATGGATGTCTGATTTGGTTACAAAGTTTCAAATATTGCACATTTGGTCCCCGGTCCTTCTAAACTTGATTTTAAGCTCATTTCTTGCACTTTAAACCTCCAAACTTGACTTTTAAGGACCCCAAGTCATAAACCAACTTTGTTTGGTCCCCGGTTATTCATACGTTCACCGAAAAGTCTTAAATTTCAACATTGTCGCTTTTAACCCCCCGTATACGAATATTGTCACAACTTTCTCATACTTAATCGAAACCTTGTGAAATTTTTATCACACATTCTAGTGAGTATAATTTATCATGACAAAGCTTCGGGTTTGCTAAAAGGTCATTCAGAGGTATACTTTAAACATGTTGACACATTTAGCCCCTGTAGTTTGTAATTCCTCACTTTCTTTCACAATTAGCTTCGTATGATCCTGATTTATTCGTTTTAAGGGTATAAACATCATGTAGGGTTATTGAAAGACATATTTATTCATTGTTGACATTTTGAATCCTTTTACACACATAGATTCCCTGTTTGTCAACTTTAGTCCTTCATACGTAATCTTTCACACGTTCAAAGCTTATGACACGTGTCAATACATTATTGGACATGAATTTTCGAGGTGTTACATCCTCACCCCCTTAAAAGAAATCTCGACCTCGAGATTTGCTAAAATGCTGGAAGTTATTTTTGTCGCATAATGGACTTAACTTTTATAGCATATCTGGAGTCTCTCCAAGATCCCAAGTTGACCTCTATAATAGGTATATGTATCTTTTTTGGAGCTTCTTAACCTGTCGATCCTTCATCGATAAAGGTTTCTCATCATATCATAAATCTGCATATCATTATGTGATAATGCTTCTCGACTTATTGATGAAACATATCCTTAAATCATTAGTGTGGGTAATATTGCGAGTTCCACCACGTTCCATAAATAGGTTTTAGTTTAAGAACTATTGATCTTGATACATTCGATTCCTTCGAATGATTTCATATATTCAGAGCTTAACTAGCCTGATAATTAACAGATTGGCACACCTTTCCAGGGTGATATCTTTTGTTGAACCTTATTCCTTAATAAGAACTTAGGAGGTTTCTATTTCCATTAATCTTGATTTTTCTGCCGAATAGTGGCAACTTACAGATGAATATGGATTTGTCTGATCTTATTCATTGTTTCCAATGCAACTTTCAGATCCTGATAATTGGACTTACCAATCTTCTGTCTAACAATGGATGCTTAACATTCCATCCATACAAGGTCTCCTAAGGAGCAGCCTTAATACTTATATTAACTATTATAGAAAAGCTTATCTTAAGGTGAGATGGTTATTCCAACCACTGCTTAAAATCAATCTTGTTGGGATTGAACCCTATCAGAGGAACAGATAATTAAAGCCAAAACTGGATCAGAGCAGTGGATCCAGAATAAGCAGATGTTTACATACAAGTCTCTCCCCTTGAAAGTGATTTCAACATCTGATGACCTCCTATCTGCTGATCTTGCTAAAATGCTGACCTACAACTGCTGATCAAGTAAAGACCTGATGATAGACTAAAGCCCTGCTGATTCAATCTACTGCCTTGAGTCAAGCTCTGCTGATCCGGACAAGTACTGCTGGGTTCACAGCAGTAGAAGGTTGCAGCACCTAATCAATAGTCTGTTTTGTAATGTAATGTAGTAGCAGTAGTTAACACAACAAAGTTTGTATAGATCAGAGGTTAGAGTTTGTTAGGAGGTTAGATGTCACTTTCATGGTGACGTCAGCTAAGATGCTCAGTAGTTTGCAAGTGCCTATAAATAGTTCAGTACTTTGTGCTGTTCTATTAGCTCTTTTGCACAATCGTCTTCTTTGCATGAACAAACAACTGAGCTCTGGCTGAGGGGGAGTTTGCATTCATTCATCAATCATTGTAATCGTTGTTGAAATAAATTCAATCTTTCGGTTCATTGTGTAAAGATGTTTGATCAAAGTATTACTCTCGTTTGATTGTATGCAAAGTTTGTTTTCACCATAATTCCGCTGCACACTCATTCACTTTCACTTTAATTACAAACACAAAATACAATCAAAATCAAACTCAGATCCAACAATTGGTATCAGAGCTTGGACAGTCAAATTTGATTTAACAATCATTTTGACGTAAATGTTCAGCTCATAACAGTTGATACTGATCGTTTGTTCGTTTGTTGAAAAACAGACCAAGGATTAATCACCATTAAAGTTGATTTCTCAGTGTCTGTAAAACAACCAGAATGACGTCACAATCTCAGGATGATAAAAACATCGGCTCTCTTTTTAAACCACCTATGCTAAAAAGAAATGAGTACAACATCTGGCAGAGGAGGATGGGTCACATCCTCGCTCAACAAAGCACAGGTTGTTGGAGGTCTGTCGTCTTTGGTCCCCATGTTCCTACAGTGCCAAGCACTGAAGATACTAAAAAGTTCGTTCCAAAACCAGTTGAAAACTATACCGAAACCGACTTTCAAAAGATCGAACTAGATGCTAAAGCGTTTAGCATCATAGCTTCAGCGCTGCCCAATGAAATATATGCTGGACTGTTACACTGTAACAGTGCCAAAGAATTGTGGGACGCGCTTAAGGAACAGTTTGGGGGTACCGAAGAAGTCATTGAAAACAATAGGGAAATCCTGAACCAACAGTATGAAACATTTTGTCATGTTATAGGTGAATCACTGACGCAACAATTTGAGCGTTTCAACTGTCTCATCAGTGAACTGAGGCTTGTTAAAACCACTTTTACAAACTCAACTCAAAATAGCAGGTTCCTCAGGTCACTACCGGAAAAATGGGACACCATAGCTTTTGTCACCCGAAATTCACCTGAGTTCAAGGATCTGACCTTGACCCAACTCCATGGTCGACTCCTGACCTACGAAAGGGAGTTGAACCAGAAAAGGAAGTTACAAGAGTCAGGAAAAACCGTTGATGATTATACATTCGGTAACACTGCTCTTTTGGGTCAAGAAGAATCTGGGAGTAGTGGTAAGGATCAGGGTTATGATCACTTCATTGACATAACTGCTGGTGCAAATTTTAACAACCCTGATCCTCACTCTACAAGTTATGCATTCACTGCAAACGAAAACCAGATGTCAGACAATCTAAGCTTTGAACTCAATGATCTACAGCATTTTGACCCCACTGATTTAGAGGAAATGGACATCCTGCATCAACTGGCCTTGCTAAGTGTTAGAACTAGCAAATTTTATAAACGAACAGGGCGAAAGTTCCCAGGCTTGCATGGGAATCTAAGGGTTGGGTTGGATAAATCGAAAATCAAGTGCTACAAGTGTAATAGGTTGGGACACTTCGCTAGGGAGTGTAGGAGTCAAACTACTGGTCCCATAATCACTCATCCTAGCTCAAATCCTAGACCTCAAAATCAAGGCACTGTGCACTATGCCCAATATGCCCCAGCAGCTCAAGTGAACACTGCTCACTATGCTGCTGCCCCTGTTCCAGTGCACTATGTCCAAACCACTGTTCCACAGATCCAATATGTTCAAACCCCTGTCCCTTAGGCACAAGTGCAACCTGCACCTCAAACCACTGCTCCAGCAGCAGTACAACCAGATCAATAAAGTTTCTTCACTCAAGGGTTTGTTGATTGGAGCAGTATGCCTGAAGACCTTAGTGATGAAAATTTTGCACTCTATGCTTCCAATGTTTATTCTCATGATGAGTTTTGTTTGATGGCATTAGAGTCAATACAGGAGGGTGTTGAATCTGAAGAGGAACAGTTGGGTTCTGAAACAGTGGATGAGGTGACTGAAGCAGTGGTTACTGCTGTGGCTAATGAAGTACTGTTGGGAGAAAGTTCAGGTACCCTGATTGAACCACTGACAGACCCATGGTCAGAAGAGAACAAGGAAGAAAAGAGAGAAGAAAAAGCAGGTGAGAAAGAAGAAAGAGCTGAAGATAAAGAAAATCCTCAATGTGATTGTGCAATGATGGCTGCTGCCAAGGTAACACCTCAAGTTCTTGAAAAACTGTGTTCTGACAATTGCATTATTGCTTTTGCTAACATCAAAGAGGTGAACGAAAACCTTCGGGATAAAATCTTAACTGACGAAGTCAAATTTGAAAGATCTCTAAAAGAACTTAAAAACAAATTGACTGAAAAGGACAAAGCGATTAGCAGCTTGAAAGAAGAGCAGAGCATAACCAAAACCCAACTCCAAACTTTGGTAGAAAAATACCAAGTTTGCAAAAAGGAGTTAGAGTCCACCCAGATCACATGTGAGAGATGGGTGGAATCATGCAAAGGGTATGAGGTTATGCTTGAGAAACAGATAAAAAGGAATGTGAAATTTGGGGTTGGGTATAGAAAACATGATGATGAAAACATTGCTTTTGAAAAATCTGTTCAAACCACTGATGTAACCACTGAGTTCATCCCCACAAACAAGAATGGCCAAGAAGTGAAAATCACTGACAAACTTGGTAACAAAATCACACTTGACAGACCAATGGGATCCTCTACTTTTGAGGAGCTTGAAAATCATCAGTTTAAACCTAAATGGTCTGATGAGTGTGATATTCTTGAAAATTTCAAGCCAATGGACTTTACATCAACTGATGGTGTCAAAGCTCCAAAAGCTAAAGTCATACCTCTCAAGGACATTCCAGCAGTGGTTAAAACCTCTGCTGCAAAGGAGTCTGAAAAGAGAAAGAAGAAAGAAAAAAATTGATAACTTGTTTTGTGAATTCTGTGAGAAAAGGAACCATCTAACAAAAGATTGTTTCCACTTAAAAGCTTATGATATAAACATAACAAGTGTCATAGTTCCAGCTGAAAGTTGCATTGTTTGTGGTAAAACAAACCACAAAACTCAAGCATGTGTGTATCTCAAAAACTTTGATGTGAAAAAGAATGAGTACCTTGCTAAAACATCCTTGAGTCCATCAGCATCATCATCTGTCAAATTCACCAAAAAACAACCACTGTTTGTACCAGTTCAAACAGCTGTCACAAAACAGCTGAACCAAACATCTGTCAAAAGAGATGTTCAGGTTACTGATGCACCCCCTGCCAATCAGTTCAGAAAAGGCAAGGAAAAACAGTCTTACCAAAGGATTCCACACGTTTATGAGGCCTACAAAAGGCCCTCTAAACCTAAAGTGAATAGGCATCCTTTTGGTTATCAGCAGGTGATTGGTCAAGACCCTCAACAGTGGTTAGCAAGAAACAGTACTAAAACTGTCCAACCCCTGACTTAACCACTGTCCATCACTCTGCATCCATACCAGACACTGCTGAATCCCCATCCAAAGCCCTGTTGGCTTTGGAGCCCTTAATGAACTAATCCTTTTACTTCATGTGCAGGGAGCTTCTGCATGCTTTGATAGTCTTTGGTATGTAGATAGTGGAGGCTCCAGGCACATGACAGGATGTAAAGCCCTCCTCAAAGACTTTAAAATCCATGGAGGGGGTGATATATCCTTTGGGAATAATAGTAAAGGGAAAGTTCTAGGGTCTGGCACAGTGCAATCTGGAAATGTAAAATTTGAAAATGTCAATCTAATAGACAATCTAAAATTCAACCTTCTGAGTGTATCACAAATGAGTGACAAAGGGTTTGGGTCATTCTTCACAAAAGATTGTTGTAGGATTGTTGGACCAGAAATGGTCAAAAAGATTGAAGCAATAATCAAAACTGGTCACACTAAACTTGTTGCTCAAAGAAGTGGCAATGTTTATGTTGTTGATATGTCAAAAGAGTGTCCCAGAGCTGATGCCTGTCTGTTCTCAGCTGCCTCTAACAAAGAGACAGAACTTTGGCACAGAAGGCTGGGGCACACAAATCTTAAGACAATCAGTGAAATCTCAAAAAATGGTTTGGTGAGAGGCCTACCACAAAAATTGTTTTCATGTTCTGAATATTGCATTTCTTGTTTAAAAGGAAAACAACATAAAAGTTCTTACAAGTCCATTGAAGAGTCCAAAACAACCCAGTGTTTGCAAATGCTACACATGGATTTGTTTGGCCCAGTTCAAGTCATGAGCCTCAAAAAGAAAAGATATTGTTTGGTTATTGTTGATGACTTTTCTAGGTTTACATGGACTTTCTTTTTGCACTCCAAAGATGAAACTGCAGGCATTTTGCAAGACTTTGTGATACAGGTTGAAAAGCAATTTGACCTTCCAGTGAAAAGCTTCAGGAGTGACAATGGCACAAAATTTAAAAATAAGGAGTTGGATGCCTTCTGTGTGAAGAAAGGGATTGTAAGGCAGTACAGCATCCCTAGAACACCAGAGCAAAATGGGGTTGTTGAAAGAAAGAACAGAACTTTGATTGAGGCTGCTAGAACCATGCTTGCAGATTCAGGTTTGCCATTAACTTTCTGGGCTGAGGCAGTAAACACTGCTTGCTATGTCCAGAACAGAGTTTTAATAAACCCCAGGCACAAAAAGACTGCTTATGAAATTTTGTATAAAATCAAACCACTGATCTCCTATTTCAAGGTGTTTGGCTGCCCATGCTTTATTTTGAACTTAAAAGATTCCATTTCAAAATTTGCAGCCAAAATTGATTGTGGTTTTCATCTGGGATACTCAACCACTGCCAAGGCATACAAAGTGTTCAATACACGGACCAAGGCAGTGGAGGAGACTTTGAATGTAAAGTTCAATGAACTTTCATCAATGAAAATCCCAGCAAATCCTACAGATCTGTTTGATCTTGAAAAATTTACTTTTGAAAATACTGCTGTCAAGACTAACAGTGCAGGTCCATCAGAGGACACAACACCAGACTATGGGTATGAAATCATCATCCCTCAAAGGTCTGCCACAAAGGGAAAAGCACCAGCTGTTCAAAACAGTTGTCAAAGCTCAACCACTGCTACCTCAACAGTTGTTGACCAAAGTAGCCCATCCACCACTGCTTCCACATCCTCAAACACAGTGGATAAAAGTCAGCAGTTGTCCACTTCATTACCTTCTATTCCACCACCTTTTGAAGCCACTGCTGGGTCATCAAAGTCACCAGCAGTGGTTAGCTCAGATGATACACATTTGCAGCCTTCACCAACAAATGCCATCATACCATACCAAGGAGATTTAATCTTCTTGAGATCTCATCCACCTGATCAAATCATTGGCAACATCAATGAAGGGGTGCTCACAAGAAGCCAAACCCAAAACATCTGTCTTTTTGCTGGTTTTCTATCACTCCATCAGCCAGTCAAGTACCAAGAGGCACTGAAAGACAACAGCTGGGTAGAAGCCATGCAAGAGGAGCTCCAACAGTTTAAAAGACAACAAGTATGGGAGCTTGTACCACTGCCAAAAGAGGTTAGTCCCATTGGCACAAAGTGAGTCTTCAAGAACAAAACTGATGAAAGGGGCATTGTGGTCAAGAATAAAGCCAGGCTTGTGGTGCAAGGTTACAGACAGGAAGAGGGGATTGATTATGATGAAACATTCGCTCCTGTTGCAAGATTGGAAGCCATTAGACTGTTCCTGGCCTTTGCTGTCAACCACAACATGAAGGTGTTTCAAATGGATATCAAAAGTGCTTTCCTCTATGGTACAATTCAAGAAGAGGTGTATGTATGACAACCTCCAGGTTTTGAGGATCCATTTTATCCTGATCATGTCTACAGGCTGAACAAAGCCTTGTATGGCCTGAAACAAGCACCAAGGGCCTGGTATGAAACTCTTTCCAACTTCCTACTCTCAAATGGTTTCAAAAGAGGTACCATTGATAAAACACTGTTTCTTAAATGGAGAGGGAAGGATTTAATGATTGTCCAAATTTATGTGGATGACATTATTTTTGGAAGCACATGTAACAAAATGTGTGAAGAGTTTAGAGAACTCATGACAGCTGAGTTTGAAATGAGTGCAATGGGTGAGCTGTAATGCTTTCTTGGTCTCCAAGTACAGCAAATGCAAAATGGAACTTTCATTCATCAAAGCAAATATGCTAGAGAACTTTTAACCAAATTTGATATGAATGATTGTAAACCATGCAGCACACCCATGGCAACAAATAAGCTGGTCATGTCTGATGAAAAGGATGAGTTGATTGACCAAACACTCTATAGAAGCATGATTGGGTCTTTACTGTACCTAACTGCATCTAGACCAGACATCATGTTTGCAACATGTGTCTGTGCAAGAAGTCAATCAGCTCCCAGAAAATCAAATCTCATTGCTGTAAAAAGGATCTTCAGATACATAAAAGGTGCTCCCACACTTGGTATCTGGTATCCAGCTAATGGGAATATCAAGCTTTCAGGTTTTTCAGACAGTGACTTTGCTGGATGTCACACCACAAGGAAGTCCACTTTAGGAGGGTGCCAGTTTCTAGGTGATTGCTTAGTTTATTGGCAAAGTAAAAAAGCAAGCAGCAGTTTCAACATCCACTGCTGAGGCTGAATACATTGCTGCTGCAAGCTGTACAGCCCAACTCCTGTGGCTTCAAAATAAGTTACTGGATTTTGGTATCACTGCCTTAAAAACACCACTCATGTTGGACAGCCAGGCAGCAGAAAATACCATCAAAAATCCAGTTTCTCACTCTACCACCAAACACATCGACATCAGACATCACTTTGTGAGGGATTGCTATGAAAAAGGTTTGATTTCTCTGCATCATGTCCCAACTAAAGACCAGCTGGCAGATGTGCTCACAAAAGCACTTGATACAGCCACTTTTGAAAGCTTGGTCTCTAGAATTGGGATGCTGAACATGGAATAACAAGCAACATCTTGTTTTTCTATGAATAAAAGCAACAAAATATTTTCAGAAAATCAAAAATCCATCCTTAAAAATAGCTAAAAATGAAATTTTCATTAAAATCCTTAAAAGTCTGCCATAACCACTGATTGTTCAAAAGTCTGCTCTACTTCAAAAAGTCTGTCCACTACTGAAAGTCAACCCCTGTTCTCTCATTCCTTTGATAAACTCTGTTGTTCAAAAGCAGTGTCTTATCCACTGATATGCTATCCACTGATAGTGAAAATCAACCACTGTTTCCTTACCACTGCTTTCATCTCTCACTATCATCAAAGTACTGTCCTTCATTTTCACCAGGGGTTGTCACGTGGGCAGTACATAGTGCTCAGACCTTTTGTAACGGCTGCCACGTCAGCACTCACTTTCTTCCCTATAAAATTCCCCACTCACCATCAAAACAGGGTTTTACTGTCGAATTGAATTCTTAAAAATTCTCTTCTCAAAGCAGTTTTTCTTCTCATTTCTCACAAATTTCTTCGATCATTCGTTTCAAAAAATGACAAAATCGAAGCCATCTGCAAAACCCTCATCCAAATCATCATCGAGAACAGCCTTTCAAAAGGCAACTTCGACTGAAATTCCATACAAATCATCTCACAATCTCCTGGGTCTTCGAACAAAACCAGGAACCACCGATGTTTTCGATTCCATCATCAACATCATGGCAAAATCAAAGTACAAAACTTTGTTCACCGCCGATGCACCAATCTATTTGGAGACCCAAAGGGAGTTCTGGAAGAATGCAACCCTTGACAAACAAGGAGACACTGCAACCACCATACACTCTTCTATAAAGGGGAAAGAAGTCCAAATCACGCCACAATCCATTTCAGAGGTCTTTCAACTCGGTGACCAGGAAGGTAAAACTTCTTTCACTAAAGACGAGTTACAAACTGACTTCATTGAAAGAGGGTATGAAGCCACAATGATGAAGAAACTTACCTTACAAAAAGGTTATTTTCCTTCAGCAACCAGATTTTTATTTCATACCCTCCTACTATGTGTTTCAAACAAAACCACTTCTTTCAATGAAATCCCTTTAAAGATCCAAAATCTGGGATATGCAATTCTTCAAGAAGAAAATTTTTACTATTCTCGGGAAATCTTTAAAGATTTGGTTAATAATGTTGAAACAAAATCATTCTTACTGTTTCCAAGGTTTTTAAGTTACTATTTTGCAAAGAAATTCAATAAGTATGATTTAGCTATAAAAAACCAAGGTGAGACTATCAAATAAACAGCTTAACAACTGAAACTTTTTCAAGAATGTTAGCACCTTGCAAAACACAAGCAGAGGTGCCTGAGCAGAATTTAGCAGCTACCACTGCTCCTCAGGTATCTGCTGCTGAGCCCACTGCTCTAGGTGATCAAAGCAGCAGACCAACTGTTTTGAAACCCACACCTACAAATCCCAAAAAGCCAAACAAAAAGAAAAATCAAAACCCCCCCAAACCAATCAAAATGGCAACTTTGGAGGATGAGATACCAGAGCTATTGCATGTGACAACACAAATGTCACAAGAAACCACTGCTGCTACTTCCTCACAGTAGTTGGTACAAATATCTCAACCCATAACCATAACTCCTCCTGCTTCTTCACAAAAAGAACAGGTTGTACACAAAGGGCCACCACATTATGATGCTCTGGAAGCACTCGTTTCCATCATCCACAGCTCAATGCCCGGGGCAAATCCTCTTTCTACACCCACCATCACATCCACAATTCCACCAAAAACACAACTTTTGTTGGATGCAGTCGATTTGAACCAGGCATTACTCAGTCCTTCTCAATCACCTGTTAATGAGAATATACCTCAACAACTGACTGAGCCTGATGTATCATTCTTTGCTAACCCACCAACACAACCTGAGGAGGTTACACCCCTTGAGTTACAAGTAACTCTTGGTGGTAATCCAAGTGAAGCAACCACTACAACTGTTGAACCCACTGGTTTACAGTTGAACAGTGGTTACATCAATAAGACTTCCTTGGAGGCAATTCCTTTTATAGCACCTCTGCCAACCACCAGTGGATTTATTTATCCTACTGGCAACATCAAAAGGTTGTCAAGTGTTGAAGGGAGAAGACCCCAGTACCAAGAAAAAGGGGCATCAGTGGTTAAAGTTTGGAGTAAACTCCCTACCTCTACCACTGATAAAACCAATGCTAATGGGAAATCAGATGATCCCATTCATTTGGGTGATGGTTTAAAGTACCAGAAATTGACGGCTCGTGTTGTAAAACTTGATAACTCTGTTGCGGAACTCAAAGATATGCTACAACAGTTGTTACAAGTACAAAAGGTACAATCCACTGCTGTTCCACTTCAAGCACCTGCTCCACCACAGGCATCTGCTACAAATGAGCTCTGGAATCTATTTCAACCTTTTCTCCATCATCAAGCACAACTAGCAGATCAGCAACATGAAAAACATGTTCAACAGCTGAGAAATGCAATGGAGTCAAGGTTCAAGAACACTCAGGCTGATCTAAAGGCTCTCAAAACTCAGATCCTGCACACCACTGGCACTGCTCCTCCACCAGTTTTCTTCATTGATCAACTTCCCGAAGATAATGCCAAAAAGGGGGAGAAAATTCAGGAATGGAGAAGGAAGGGAATAGAGGATGGTCTCTACATTGCACCAGAAAATTCAAATATGACCAAACAGATCCCTCTGCCAGATGGAAGCAAGAAAATTGATGTAACCACAAATGCACTGGCAGAAGCAGTTGCAAGTGTAAAAAGGGATAGAGAGGCCAAAAGGAAAGCCAGGGTGGATTATCCAGATCAGGGTACTTCAGGGTCAAGAGATGATGAAAATCTTATTGATGAAAAGAAGAAGCCTACAAGAAGAATAAGACTACCCAAATCCATTCCAACCAGACGTTCAAAGTCTGCTCCAAAACCACCACCTAAAACAGCTGTTGTAACTCCTGTTGTATCCACTACTGTTGGTACTTCAGTGGTTTCAACATTTGCTCCCAGTTTAACACACACTACATCCACTGCCTTACCACCATCACCACCAAAAACAAAATCACCTCCTGCCAAAAGGCAGAAGACAGCAGCTGTTACAACATCTGCTGTAAAGACAACAGTGGTTGGAACACCAGTTGTTTCAACAACTGTTAGTCTATCACAAACCACTGCCACTACATCCACTGTTCCATTCAAAAGATCATCAGCCCCTCCTCAAATAAAGAGGAGAAGGCTAATTCTTAAAGATGATTACACTTCACCATCCCAAACATCTTCAAAATCTTTAGCTCTTGTCACAATACCAAAACCAGTTCCTCTTTCTTCAGTTCCAATGCACAAGCCCTTACCTCCTGCAGGTGTTCAATTTCCTCTTGAACTAGAAGCTGTTAGAGAAGAAATAAAATCATTCTATTATGAGGATGACCCTGCCAAAAGAAGGTTGCCATCAATAAAAGGATATCCCTGGCCTAAAAATGTTGATGAATATTTGAAGATCAAGGCCAAGCAAGCAGAGGATATCTCAAAGAGAAACACACAAGGGAAATCTGACAAAGAAATTTCTAGAAACTATCAATATCTGCTCACACAAGTCAGCTCCCTTGAACGATTTGCAAAAAAATGTCAGTCAACAAATTTCAGAAAGAGCAGCTGAAACTTTGAAGAAAGACTACATTTAAAGCATTATGGCTCACAAGAAGTACAAAGGAGAGAGATATATGTACAAAGAGTGGACTGTTCCTGAGCTTGAAAATGAAGCAGCAAGAATTCAAGACATGATAAACAGGAAAGTCACTCACACTCCTCCTGATTGGGCAAAGTTCAGAAAGAATGTACCTGATAAACAGGTAGAACTGAGGAGAATGAAAGAAGAACTGGTTGCTGCTGAGTTTGGAAACAAAAGACAAGTTGCTAGATGGAAAGAAGATGTGGTCAGGACAACCTACAAAAGGTTGGAGGAATTAAGAAAGAAATACCCAAAGGTTCCTCAAAAGCCTGACTATCCTGAAACAGAGGTTTCAAAAAGACCAACAAAGCTGTAAATCAGGAGAGCCACTGCTCCTGCTGGTACTGCCTTCTACAAAAGAAGAAAACAAAGCCAGTTAGGATTTGAAACAGTTTAAGAGATTCTTACTGGAAATGCCATTGTGAAAGAAGGCTTGTTGATAAAGTTAAAAGAAGAATCTAAACTGGAGAACTCTGCTAAAGCTGCTCAGCCAGTGATGAACAGGCCAGCCTCACCAAATACTTCTGCAAATAAACATCTCCCAAGAAACCCACCAGGCTCAAAAATACAAAAGTGGGAAACTGACAAACAGACCTGCGTATTGACCTTGCTCAGGTCTGGTGGAAAAGTGGAGAAAATGTCAAGGGAACAAGCTCTTGGCCTGAGTCTTGAAGATTTGCAGGATCTCCTTGATCTTCCACTTAGCAGGGATGATGAAGACATAGATGCCCTTAACTTTGAACTACAGTTTAAAGGTCAAATAAGGGAACTGTTGATGAGGCAATAAATGTCCACAATAATGAAGAGTTTTGGCATTATCTGTTCCAGGGGGAGATTGTTGGGATTGAACCCTATCAGAGGAACAGATAATTAAAGCCAAAACTGGATAAGAGCAGTGGATCCAGAATAAGCAGATGTTTACATACAAGTCTCTCCCCTTGAAAGTGATTTCAACATCTGATGACCTCCTATCTGCTGATCTTGCTAAACTGCTGACCTACAACTGCTGATCAAGTAAAGACATGATGAAAGACTAAAGCCCTGCTGATTCAATCTACTGCCTTGAGTTAAGCTCTGCTGATCCGGACAAGTACTGCTGGGTTCACAGCAGTAGAAGGTTGCAGCAGCTGATCAATAGTCTGTTTTGTAATATAATGTAGTAGCAGTAGTTAACACAGCAGAGTTTGTATAGATCAGAGGTTAGAGTTTGTTAGGAGGTTAGATGTCACTTTCATGGTGACGTCAGCTAAGATGCTCAGTAGTTTGCAAGTGCCTATAAATAGTTCAGTACTTTGTACTGTTCTATTAGCTCTTTTGCACAATCGTCTTCTTTGCACGAACAAACAACTGAGCTCTGGCTGAGGGGGAGTTTGCATTCATTCATCAATCATTGTAATCGTTGTTGAAATAAATTCAATCTTTCTGTTCATTGTGTAAAGATGTTTGATCAAAGTATTACTCTCGTTTGATTGTATGCAAAGTTTGTTTTCACCATAATTCCGCTGCACACTCATTCACTTTCACTTTAATTACAAACACAAAATACAATCAAAATCAAACTCAGATCCAACAAATCTTAAGGAGTAGCTAATCCTTTCCGCAAGTCGAACAAATCGACGATCCTGGGCAGCTGATGGAAATTCTTAATTGTTGCCTAGTTAGGGTTGCGGTAATCAACGAATAAGCAAAATGAACCGTCTTTCTTATTTGACTATACAGAATTCTCAGAATATTGAGTTAGGCTATATGAATCCTTTATTTTAAACTTGCTTAATCAGGGTTTTGATTCTTCTAATGATGGTACTAGTCGTTGTGGAGATTTCATAATAATACAGCCCTAAGTGGGATATAAATCTTAACTCTAGTTACCTCTCAAGAGGTAAACATGGTAATCTTAGGAAAGATAATCAAGATACAAGGAGGTTACAGAGATTTTCCAAATCTCAGGCTCCAGTTCATCCATCATTGCTTGTGTCGAACATGTGACACAGTATATGTTACAAGTCCACGAATTTCCTTAATCGAAGACCTTTACTTGGTCAATTCCCTTCTGGACATCTTCTTTGAATACCTTTAGCTGACTTTAGTACCATATGACCATCGGAAAATCTTTATGGTTCCATGCATTAAACCTCCATACTGATCAGGCATGGAAGCAATCTATGGAACTTATTAAGATACATCAATCCTCATATGGCGCTTTTTGTCATACCATCTGATATTCTTAATCGATAGAGATCAAGAGATATCAACTACATATTCTGACATACTTCATCTGGAGAGAGGGTACACTAAAATTTTACGACTGAAGGTTTCTGACAGGTACAGAAGAAATAGTTCCTTTGATTTTCAATATATTACAACCATCATTGTTTAACCACAACCCAAGACTTCAAGTTTAGAGTACATAACAACCCAAGTTTTAAGTTCCATACTGGACTTAACAAAAGACACTATTGAAAGCTAGGCTTTGAACTATGTATCTTATCCAAGATATGATACACAATCCAAACCCTTCGACACTGGATGACATCTTTTATTTGGAAGACACAACTTGTAAAACTTCATCGCTCGCCAGATCCATTTCAATTCCCTGAAATACATGTAGTTTGAAAACATCAACAAAAGTTGAGCGAGATCATGTGTTTTGTATGTGAGCTCGTAATAAACTTTGTAATCCATAGTATGTATGTATTTGTAAACCCTGGTATGAAAGTGAATATGAACAGATCAATTAATGATTTGCAAGGTCATTAATATGTGTGCAACAGTGTAGGAAGGCTCAATCCTTTGCGTATTTCATATCGGACCTCCCGGCTTTGACGACATAGTCCAGAGCCGGCCCAATGGGCTTCCAACCCTAGGCACAGGCCTAGGGCCACCCAAATTGAAAGGCCTCCAAATTTATTGTAGGTTTTTTATATACTAGGCCCATTTTTTATTTTATACTAAACAACCCAAAGGAATAAAGGCCCATTTATTGTTTTTAGGTAAAACGGCCTGCTGTCTCCCACACAGTTCACGAATAGCCGGGCAGAATAAAAGAATGAAAGGCCAAGGTGTCTGGGTTCAGGTTGGAAGTGTCGTTAGTATTGTCAGTCGATACTCGATTGCAGCCTTGCACGGGAGCCTATCGTCGATTGCAGGTTACAGACTTACAGGTAAGTAATTAACCTATATATCTTCTTCTCGATTGAGTTTTGTTCAATTCTCATGAATCGTCGATTGAGACTTGATATACAATTAGTTTTGATATACCCGCAGGCCTCAGTTCTCGATTTGATATACCCTGCCTCAGTTCTCGATTTGCTATACCCTACCTTGCCTCACCTCAATTCTTGATTTGATATTGTGGCAAAAGCTTTACTGTCAAGTTTTCTTCATTTCCGTTATAAATTTATTATAACATCAATAACCGTGATCAACTTACAGACATATGACTCTGGATTAGCTTCATATGTTGCAGGACAAGTTGACAGGTCTCTTAGTTGGAAAGTGAGTTTTTTTTTAATTTAATATTTTTACTCTTTTCGTGTGTATTTCTGTGAATTTTCACAAACTATATCAGATACAGTTATTGTTAAATTAATATTTATTTAATTTTGGGACAGGATATGCAGTGGCTCAAATCAATAACCCCGTTACCGGATATTGTGGCAGACGTGGATTCTCCGTTCTCGGAACTCAGTGGCACAGGTTAGATACCTAATATTTTTCTGAATCAAGTTGTTGTTTAGGGAACTAGGGCTTATTCTTCTTTCATAATTTGCTATTTTTCTGAATCAAGTTGTTGTTTAGAAAATTAGGTTGTGTTAACCATTTCTGTAACCGTTACTGCCGCAAAACATAGTTTTTCCAAATTAAAACTAATAAAAAAAATACTTAAGATCGATCCACAGTGTCACAAGAAAGATTAAACGGTTTAGCTATTATGTCAATCGGAAAAGATTTTTTAGAAGAACTTGATTACGATAATTTCATCAAGCAATTTGCCTCGTTTAAAGCTAGAAAAGTAGATTTTTTTAAACATATACCATAATTATAGAAAACAAATGACTTTAAAATAAAAAATTTGACTACACCAATTATAAACTTAGTTTATAATTGTCGGTCCCAAGCCCAGATAAAGGAGGAGGGTTTTGTTACTAAATATGTTGAAAATGATAATTTTGCGAAAGGGCCACCACTTCGTAGTTCGATTAGGGCCTCCGAAAACGTAGGAACGGCTCTGACATAGTCACCACATGCGGCCAACTCGCGGACCCATGGGTGGGGCTCGCAACGCCCAAATAGATCTATCACTCATGCCCCTCGGTCCTTATAAAAGGATTAATGGTCTCAAGTTAACGCCTACCCATTCACATGATCTAACAGTTTATTCCTTAGCATACCATTTATAATCATAATCATTTGTAACATGTATTTCACCCCGAAGTTATAAAACCGAAAACAGTTAAAAGAAAAGGGGGACATGAACTCACTGTCTTGCGTTCTTTGGTCAAATAACTCAAAGCTCCTTCTAGTTTGCACGACAACCTACAAACGTACTATGGTTCATTAGACGGATGGGTCGTGCCTTGACTTCAGTCTTAATTAGTATCTTTGAGTTAAGTTACTTTGTGTCTTAATATTATCCCAAAGTATATAATTATTTGTTAAAATAATAAATATATATACTACTTTATAAAGCATATAGGAAGGATAGAAATGGTCATTTGCCACTTTACAAGTCTTTGAAGCCCATTGTACAATCTGTTAAGCACAAAGTGTTGAAAAATTGTTTTCAACACATGCTGATACCCACGCGGATCTTACCCGGATCAAGTTGACCCATTTTACTTTGATGGATCCAATATAATCTTTCTATCACTCTATCTAAACCACAATTCGTTTCATCCGCCACTCCACCTTTCTCTACAAACCCTAGATCCTCCACCGCTCCTCCACCTTTCATCCATGGAACCGGTCGTCACCATCACCGTCTTCTCCCCTTTCATCCATGGAACCGGTACCGTTTTTTACCCTATCTTGTAAGTTTTTTTTTTAAATCTTTGTCAGATCTGTTATAATACTTTTAGATCTGTGTTGGTTTTGTGATTTTTTAATGTTCTGTGAATGGATCAACGGAGATAGTATATATTTTTGTATTGATTAGGGTTTTTGTTTTCTGGAAATGTGAATATAGTTGAAGACGAAGACCGATGAACAAGTGAAAGAGAGAACACTGCGGCTTGGTTCAAGAACCTTCAAATTCAGCCTTAGTGGTACCGTTTTTTACCCTATCTATAGTTTTGTTTGTTAAATTTTATATCTTTTAAGTTTTTTATAAACATCTTTGTCAGATCTGTTATAATACTTTCAGATCTGTGCTGGTTTTGTGTTTTTTTTAATGTTTTGTGAATGGATCTACGGAGAGAGTATATATTTTTGTATTGATTACGGTTTTTGTTTTCTAGAAATGTGAATATAGTTGAAGATGAAGACCGTGGGGTCTTCATTCTTTTGTGAGCATCATGTTGGCTGTTTGCTGGATGCACTCGTGAATCGTGGTCTGTCGAATACATTGGCTACTCGGATATTGGTGAGATTTTCATGGTTTCTAGGGTTTTTATGTCTAAATATGTGGAAGCTGGTGTTTTAACTTTTGATTTGGTTAAGTATTTCATGTAAGGTAGTGTGTTGCTAAATTAAGTGATTTTTTAATGTAATTAGTGAATGTTTGGTGTTTTCTTGATCTATAAGTTTAATATCTAGAAAGTGGTGTTTTAGTTTTTGATTTGTTAATTAATGCTTTTGCTTAAGGTAGTGTTTGTTGCTAAAATCAATTGATATTTTAGTTTTATCGTGTGTAGCTGTTTTATCTTTTGGGCCTGATTTTTAGAAAAATTGTGTATTGTTGTTGAATGCAGTGACGTTGTCGAAGACAAAGAAGAAAGGGAGAGAGCATAAACAGAACATTGTGAACTCCATTCGGGAGGCTGTAGAGCAATATAATTCCATTTATGTTTTCAGCTGGTGTGTTCACGTTCACAAATTTCGGTCAATCTGGTATAACTATTTGTTTGTTATTGATTAAAATCTGTTTTTAAAGCTGTGATTAACTAATTTCCTGTTGTGTTATAATCGTATTTGTATCCAGTCCTCTGTTCTCCTTTCACAACCAAAATCGACTGTCGGAATGCCTGCATATATTGTTCCAGAAGTCTTACTTAAGAAAGAATATGATGGCAAGGTAAGCCCATCAAAATCTTTAACAACATGATTTTCATTCATGACACACGAAGATCACTTCAGGTTTTTATAGGTCGCTATAATTTGTAACTAATACATGGTTCAAATAAAATTATGAATTCAGATGGCAAATGTGTGGTCGTGTGGTGTAATGTTATACGTGATGCTTGTGGGAGCATACCCGTTTGAAGACCCTGAGGAGCCTAAGATTTTTAGAAAGACAATACAAGTAAATACACCATCATCTTGTTTTTAGCAATACATGACAATTTCATTTGCATTTATTAACTCAAATGATAGCTTGTTTTTTCAGAGAATTCTCAATTTCAGTACTCGATTCCGTCCTATGTTCACATATCCACTGGGTGCTGCCAACTGATGTCCAAAATTTTTGTAGCCGATCCCGCTAAGGTCTGCATATTATAGTTACATTTAAATGCATACCGGTTGTGGTGGTTGTTTAAACCATTTACTTATAAAAAAGAAATGGGTCAAATGGACAAAATAGTCAAATAGACCAAAAGTTGTTTAATGCTTAAAACCCCTTTTGAACCACTACCCAACCCGTTTATTTTCGCGACCAACTTTGTAAATGCAATGATTATTTGTTTTGTTTAATCATTAAAACTTTAGCATTTACTGATTTTTTTGGGGTGTAATTCTCTATAATCTAAACTAGCGGATAACCATGGACGAGATAAGAAATCACTAGTGGTTTACGAAGAACCTTCCGGGCGACCTGGTCAATGAGAATGCTGTTGACCAATTTGGGGGGACAGACCAACCAACCCAAAGTGTCGATGAAATAATGCAGATGATGACATGGATGAGGACCTGGAGAGTGATCCAGACCTTGATATTGACAGCAGCAGGGAGATTATATACGCGATGTGAGTTTGTTTACATATACGTCGTTGTAGTTGATCATCATATATATGCCACGAAAGATCTGGAGTCGAAGATGGGTGTTAAATAGATGGGTTTGTCAATGGATCAATAATGATTTGAGTTAATTACTGATATCACAGGCCTTTGGTATATGGGCTGGGTGATGTTTGGTGGCCTTTTTTTTAAAAAAAAAAATTCAAAGTTTTTTAATAACTACTAATGTGCCAAATACTATTTTTCAAAATTTAAATAGTTTTAGGAGGGGGAGAAAACGAGATAGAGAGAGAAAGAGAGTCAGACCTGCCAATGCAGATGCAAACTTGCAACTTTTGAATAACAGGTGAGCGGGATGATATTTGAGCGCCATGATTCAAAATTTAAATAGTTTTAGGAGGGGGAGAAAACGAGATAGAGAGAGAAAGAGAGCCAGACCTGCCAATCTTTAAGGACATGAAGAAGATGTATGCCATGGCATTAGTCACTTTATTATTTAATGTACATTGATTATTTAATTTATTTTTTACTATTAAAGATTTTATTTAATGAATTATTTTTTAATACTTGCGACTTCTGACAGCAAACTTTTAATGAATTATTTTTTTGAACATTAGGTTATACGTGAAGGTAGTGACATAACTCTTGTTGGCTGGGGAGCTCAGCTCACTACCATGGAACAAGCTTGTGTCGATGCTGAAAAGGCGGCAAGAAAATTGTTCGATTCAAATGTCAAAAATTTTTCTTATATAAAAAAGTTATATTTAAAAAGTTTTTGCAAATGTCTAATTTTATGTCGTATTTTGCAGGAAGGAATTTCATGTGAACTTAAAGATCTAAAAACCTTATTACCTTGGGATAAAGAGACAGTAGAAGCCTCAGTGAGGAAAACAGGAAGGCTGCTGGTACAAGATTCATATGTTTTTAAAAAGATTCAATCTTTATAAACCATTTTGCTTCTCATGCTCATTTGCCATTTTGAATTTATTTTTATTTTTATTGTATGTAGATTAGTCATGAGGCTCCGGTTACAGGTGGATTTGGTGCTGAGATATCTGCATCGATCGTTGAACGTTCTTTCTTGAGAGTAAGTCATTTCAATCCATTTTCTAGATATATTCTTATGGAAATTAAAAAGGGAACATTTAAAAATAGAAGTCTGATAAACTGAAATTTTAGCTGGAAGCACCGGTGGTTAGAGTTTTATCAGATCCAGCGATGCAGTTCCTATGGGGATTTTTTGCTCAAGTTCTTGATGTTCCATAAATCGTGGTACGATTTATTATTCGAACCATTTAATATTTCTCAGCTATAGGAATGTTTTAATTTTATACGGTTTATTGTTTGTAGCCGAAAATTATTGATCCAGACTCTTGACAATCATTGTGGACTTGAAAAGGTGGATTTGTGTCTGTTTATGATTTTGCTTACCTGTGTGTTTTAAACTGTTGTTGATTTGTTAGATAGTGAATGGAACAGATTTTAATCACCTATGAATGTTACAATAATAATCTGGGCTTTTGTTATATGTTGACCATTTCACTAATGCCACTTGTTGGGCTTACTTTCTTTGGTTTAAGAAATAGCTTAACTTAAATACACTTTGTGACTTTGTGCACCTTGAGACACGGCTTGGGTTGTGAGTCTGTGGTTTGAATCTAACGGATCATTTACTCATGTCAAATACATCAACCCATCTAACTCAGATACAAAGATACATCTAGAGTAATCCGTTTATTGAAATAAGTTGGGGGAATGTAATAAAGTGGCCTAAATAGGCTACAGACATGTTGATGAGGTAAACCTAACTGAATATGACTTAATTATTAAATGTGTTAGGCAGGCGAGGCAACCCTTTAGGGTTCGAACCCAAAGAAACCATAATTGTTGTAATTCAAATATTGCCCAATATGAACAATTATGGTCATTGTAGAAGTTGTTGCCCGAATTGTCATGGCTCAGTGAAAAAAGGGACCGACACCATTTTGTTTTGGTTCTTGAAGACATGGTGTAACACCCCGCTCATGCCAGGACTAATGTGTCACTTTAATGGTAATTAGAATCAAACGTCATTCTATTAAATAACTTAGAATGTTACAACATTACAATAATTACATAAAAGATGTCATTAATTTAAAAAAAATCATAATCACAAGTCCTCTCGGATACACCTATAACCTAACATACATAAAAAACGCATGCACACTAAATGGGACAACAACTATAAAGCATATAAATTCTTAGCAATATCTGTATAAGAACCAATATACAACACATTCACTTAGTCACATCGGAGAGTCACATTCGGCAGTTCAATGCGTAGTTAGTTCACATTCAGTGCGTCACATAATCACATTCGGTGTTTCACATAATCATATTTAGTAATTCACATTCGGTAATTTGATAGACAGCTTTCGTTGATGTACCCGCATCTTTAAAACCCCTCATAACATAACTAGAATCACAAAATTTTCTTTGTTTTCTCCTAAAGCCGGTAACCGGCTGTCACACAATAACCACCAAACGCCATCACGAAACCACCAATCGCCAGTGGTGGTGGGACCAACCAAGATGTATGTCGTCCAACCCAACCTCCGCACACCGTTGATTCTCTGCTGCTGAAGAAGGCCGCAACCGACCCTCACGTCCTGCTACACTGCCACCATCGTCGTCGCACGCCACATCGGAAACTACATCCTCGTACATAGCCCTAAACTCACCAACCAAAGTGATATGTTTCCCGCCGCATCGCGCGGGTAAACGACTAGTTTTAACTTAAATTATATTTATAAAATTTTGAAATATTAGTTAAAATAATATATTTTAACTTGACACATTATGTGCTTATACATGTATATCTTCCCCAAGGATGGGTGTATTCATACTTGTATTCTTAAATTTATATAATTTTGCCAAGTATTGGTGGCGTATTCCGGTGTATTTATACGTACGAGAATATGTATTTTTATTGTGTTTATTAAGTATTCTTATACTTAATTTGTATATAATTGTCCGGAATAATATTTCTAACAAAAATTCACCAACATAAATATATTCTTAAAATATATAAATATTTTAAGAAAACTTGTATGGAAAATTATTTATATTTCTTCCTTGGTAAAAATATTTATATTTTCATATAAACCTTAAAAATAATATATTTTCAAGATTATCTTAGAAAATATTTATAAATCCATTTTTCACCCCAAAATAATATGTTCTAAATTTATTTAAGAAAATATATATTTTCTCCTAAAATAATATATTTTTTTCTTGTCAAAATATGATATATTTTTGTAATAACGATAAAAATCATATTTTTGTTCTCTTAATTTCCAAAATACCGTTTACCAAATATACTTATGAATTTAATCCCGGAATATTTCTATAGTTTATATTCCTTGTTCGGTTTCTCCAATTTTGGGTATAAATTATATTTTATTCTCCTGGAATTTTGGTAATATTTTGTATCATAATTTTTGGTATTTTGGTGTGTTATATTATTTCAAGTCCTAAAATAATATAACTAATACACATAATATACAAGAAATCACACACATTGTGACATCTAAATATATATTTTCCTAAATACATATTTAGTCATTTTTATTTATCAAAACTAACCTCCAATATTTATAATTTTTGTAAAAAAAATTATGGCAATTTTTATATGAAAAATCATGGTGAAAAATACACTTGTAAACACTTGTTTAAAAATATTTTTCTAAGTGTTTAACTTTTAGAAAAACTTTGCCATAGTTTTCCCTTAAAAATGAAGGTTTCCATGCTTTCAAAGCATATCATTTTCTTTTATAAATCATCACAATTCATCAACAAAGCAAACAATACTTACCAAGTGCCAAAATCAAGCCATATACACTACTTCATGAACTTCAAAATTTATAAAAAATTGTAATAACTTAGTCGAGTGTTTAGTAAGCTTAGTTACCCTTTAAAGTGTGGTTATTTGTTTAAAAACATCATTCTTGAAGATTTTAGATCTTTACAACTTGTAAAATGATTTTTTAAAAATATTTCTTTTTGAATTCTTCTTGTTAGTAACATGTTTCTACACTTGAATACTTGATTAACCACTAAAAATGTGATTAGTTTCCTTAAAAACCATGTTTATGTAAATCTCATAAGTAAACTTAGTTTCTTGAGAAAACTAGTTTTGAAATCATTCATTTACAAGGTTTATATTATACTTTGATCAACATCATTCAAGAAAAACATTTCATACTTCAAGTTCATGCTTCACATAAGGATGATCATCTTGATCTTTCACAAGATCATCCTCTCATCTTGCTAGATCATGTCTTTAATCACAATCTAGCAAGTTTCATATGATGTTTAACATCATTAACACAAACAATCAACAATCAAGAAGCACAAAAACACTTAAACAACATAATTCATGATGATTTTTAGTCTTATGTTAAAGATTATGTTCTTGATTTTAGTGTTCTTCATGATTAGTGACGTACATGTTTTATGTACATTTATTTACAGTATTTTCACATGCAACGAAATGTGTTTTATATTTATACAAATGGTTTATATCTTAACATTAAAACACACACAACAAAGGACAAGTGTATCCCGTCATATATGAAGTAAAGTATTGGTAAGAGCCAGATATCGATCCATGGAACACGGGCGTTATTAAGTATCAAATCTTTGTCATTAATTTACCAGATAAAAGGATAAGTGAATGGTTGTTTAACTAAGTTATCTAAATTACATCTAAAACATAAATATACTATTATCTTGTTTCACAAACAACCTAAACATGTTATCTATTCGATATGTCACAAAAGCACTTAATCAATTTTCCAATTTCTAGACAGTTAGTCATCCGCTAGGAGTTTTCTAACATGATGATTCTTCGGAAAGTTAACGCGATAAACACACGTTAACCACCTAAAATCATTCTTTAGCGAGCTATTGATATTCATTCATGTAAACCTTTAAAGATAGATTAGTCATCCGCTAGGAGTTTTCTAACCTCACTTATCAAAGAAAGCAATACCGATGGTCACAATACAGTCATGAAGATAAGCATTTAAGTAGATCATATAACAACATATTTCACCTTTACAAGTCTTGAACACAAATCTACCATGTTAGCAATTTCAGACCAAAACTACTAAACAAGGATCATAAGCCGCATGCAAGAACATCTAATCAACACCATATAATTCGTTAGAACCCTTACATGTAAGAAAGTATTCCTAATCAAAATAAGATATATCTTAGATAAAACCAATACCCCTCTCGAGTCTCATGGTGTAAACAAGTTTACAAACAAGTGATTAATCAAGAAATAGTTACCATTCCACTAACCACAAATTCATTATCCAAGATAATCTAACATAATCAGGAACTCAACATCAATGAAACGTTCATTATATAATCATGAAGATTTGAACATGAAAAAGTACTAAAGTTTCATACAAACAAGATTACAACATAAAGATTTTTCAAGAAACAAGTTTATAACTACTATTACATAATACTATATTAAACATAAACTAACATCAGCTCATAACTTGCAAAATGATCAGAATACATGTTCAAGAACAAGGAATCGAACCATAAACAAGCAAGGAATTGATGGGTTGGATCGGTTGTGCTTCCATTCGATCTTGAAGCTTCAAATGGGTCGAATCAGGACTGCTTCAGAACCCAGAAATCACCCAGAAACATGGAGAAAGACCCTAACCTTTGAACCAGTAGCGAATGGCTGTATTTATAGAACATTTTGTGATCGGAACGGTCGTGCCACCGGGTCGCACGGTCGTGCGACAGGTGTTGTCAGGTGACGTCAGTTTGCTGATTCGGAGTCAGCCAAGTGGACTAGTGGACAAGTTGTATCGGTCACCAAATTGGCACGGTCATGCCATTCGTCGCACGGTAGTGCGATGTCCTCAGAATGGCGATCAGAAATCATGGTCTGGCTGGTGCATAGTGCGCCCCGGGAAAACATCGGCACTGGCTTTTGCACTGGCAGTGCTTCCAAGATCGAAGGATCTACACGGTAGTGCCGTCAGATGGCACGGTCGTCCCACACCTGGCAGTCAACAGAATTTTGCCCGTTTTATCAAAAATGTATCAGAATTTGTCCGTTTTCATCAGATTTATATTTTATGCTCCTTTTAAGACCTGAAAATATAAAAGTACATAAACGTTGTTGTTTCGGTCAAAAGTGCTTAAAACGGAAGTGTTTTGGGGTATAAAAACATATGTAATTTAACGTATATCAGTTAGTTACTTACATATACTTTTAACCAACATAACAAGATGTAAAAAGGAAGGTCTTACTACTAGCACAAGGCTAGGGATGATGTTCAAGAAGATGAAGATGATAATCTCGGTGGTTAAAAGCTTGTGGGAGAGGTCCTTCACCTTCCAATGGCTCCTAGCTCCTTAATCAAGCTCCTTACACCTTTGTATAACTTGGAAATTGGATGAAGATGAATTGAAGATGGTGGTGGTGGTGGTCTTGCTCTCGGCCGAGACTAGAGGGAGAGAGGAGGGAGTTGTGAAGTGTTGGTTTGTTTGAAATGAGATGAATGATGATCCCTTGGTCACTTTTATAAACTCCCAACAACATTTAATCCATAGGTTAATATGTTTTTAAAAGATATAACAAGATCCATTATAATATTCAAGGAAAATCAAAGGGTGGGCCACCCTTTGTAACCGTGTTCATGAGGGGAGGGGGTATAGTTAGGTGGTAATGGTTAGTTAAGTTAGTTAGTTGAAATCTAAGGGGTTTAGTTAGTGTATAAGTTGTTATGATGTTATATAGTGTGTTATAATGTCCGGGGACCATAACTAGCTTGGAAATGATAAAACAATGCTTCTAGTGAAAATTTGGTGTTTCGGGTAGTGTCCGATTGTTCGATTGGTTACCGGTTCGTTAAGGTGCTAAACTATGCAGTTTAGTGTGCTTTATGTACCCTTTTATGACGGTTTTGATTCCCGACACTTAAGAAAGCATTCTGGACCATTTAACCATATTTCTGCGTAATATTTAGTTGTTTAAAAGCTGATTTTTGCTGAATTCTGCAGAATTATGTAGTTTATGTGAGTTTTAGGCACTTTCTGGCATTTAAACCATCACTAGGAATGCAGTTTTATGATCCTTACTTTCCTATACACTATACTAGTGTAACTCTTGTTTTCTGGCCCATTCTGTGTCTCAATACCATGTTTGTCTAGGTACTGAATTTCGTCAGTGTTTCCTGATTTGTCTGATAACTGTGCTAACTTTGTTTCGTGCATCATTTGAGTCAATAAAGTGTTGCGTGCAATAATGATATGACATTATGCAATATATGATGCACATATATGTACTATGACAATAATCAGAAGCATTCATGTCATTAACTTAAACCAGCACAATCATTAAAGCACTAAGCATTGTTTAAGTATTGTAAGGATACATGGAATTTTGACAATTGTCACACAAACCACGTTAATATTAATGAACGGGTAAAATACCGTTAGTGGCAAAATGGACCCGGTAAATATTAGGATTTAAATAAATAAACCTAATATTAAATAAAAGGTGAATGAATGCTTTTGAGAAAATAAAGTTTACAAGAGGCCTGAGTTAACGGGACTTAAAATAAAACAGGTTATAACCTCCCCAAACCCACTAAGTTAACTAGGAATGTTTAACCTAGTTAATAAGAGGAAATATAGTTGGAACTAAGTAGGTTGTGGCCTACTTAATAACTAACGATAACTTGAAAGTTTAATAATAAAAATAAAAACTAAACACAACACACACATTGTGTGTGTGTGTGTGCGCGTACGGTCAGGAAGAAGAACAAGGGGAAAGCCCTTGTTCAAGCTCAAACCCCAAATTGAAGATCAATTCAAGTCAGACATGAGCAGAATGTTTAGACCCATTCCAAAGACAAAGATCCTTCCAGATTTCACACACATACCCAAAAAGGAATGTTCTTAAAAAGGTTTCCTTAAACCTTCTTGTCTTTGCCACTTTCAGTCATATTCTTCTTCTTCTTCAACCTCCAACAACCTCCATTGTAGCTTGAAGCTTCAAAACTTCAATTGTTGGAATTAAAGCATGATTTTTAGTCCAAACTTTTGCAAAACTACTATTTTCAACATTATTTTTAAGTTATATATGACCAGAAATGTATAAATCAAAAAAGATTTTAAGTTAAAATAAGAGTTCATGGGCTGTAAAATCAGAACTGTTGAAGGAGCACGGGGTCGTGCCTACTAGGCATGATGCCGTGTGACTTATCTGCAAGTCCAAACTTTAATGGTTTGTCTTGTTTAAACTAGCATGTCAAGCCAGTAGAGCAGTACTTCGTCAACAAGCTCATGCAACAATTGAAGGGGAAGAGGCTCTCACTCGAGACAACCCTTGTCCGCTACGTATACGCACTACGAGAGTAAATCAAGGAAATGACGACGATGGAGGAGGTCCTCATCAACCGAGTGAACTACCTCACACTGGCCTTGGAGAGTAGCTTTAGGGAAATCAACCTTTTACACCAAAGGTTGAACATTCTAGTGGTTCCCCCTATGGATCCAGTCCTCCCACAAGACGATTAGAACCTCGCTTATGAGGTTATTAACCCGACCGAGTGGGATGAGATACCAACGGAACCTCGCATTGGCGTCTTTTATGAGATTTCGGTGGCCGACACTCCTCTCCCACAAGAGGACATTGATGATGAGCCCGGAATCTTCCTTCCAAGGGAGATCGAAGAAATGCTCAACGATCTATGAAGGGGCACACCTGGAAAATAGCTCGAAGCTCGTACCAACCGAAAACTAGTTTGGGGTTTTGGTTGATCTTTCATTGTTATATTTAGGGAAGAGCTATGGGGTTTAAATCTTTTGGGGTATCTACTAGAACTTATGTATTAGGACTTAAATCTAGTTTACGTTTTTTAGTTTCTATCTTTCTAGTTTGTAATTGGATGACGGAAGGATCTAATGGAATGAAATTTGGTGTTTAAAACTTGTGAATGGCGTGGAAAGATAAAAGGACGTTGAACCAGAACCCCATGCATGTAAACAGAAGTCCCCCGACTCGAAATCTTCATTATAGTAAGTGCAGCACGGGGCCGTATACGGTAAGGACACCCCCAAGTCTCTACCGCGCTGAAACAATATTTCTGTATGTACCTGTCACACAGGGTCGTCTCTCTTAGGCACGCCCTCGTGCCCATCTTCTGAAATATTTCAATACTGGCACTTTTTACACGGGGTCGTTCCTACCTGACAGGCCCCCATGTCTGCCTTCTGTAAACCCAGGTTACTGGCAATTTTTACACAGGGTCGTGCCTGCCTAACACGACCCCGTGTCCAGTAACTAGTTTCTGAAAATTTATTGTTTTTAACCTATATTTACACATTTAATCCAATTTAACCCATTTTGGACACATTGAGGACAAAGTATAATTTAAGTGGGGGGGACTTGAATCGTTTGTCCTAAAACAAGACTTACATAAAACTCTACTTGGAACCGTTAAAACACCCCAAATCTTTTTCAAAATATTTTTATTATTTTATTTGTCTTGTTTTTAGGAAACCAAGCTCTAAAGTTTTTTTTACATGTTACAACCGATAGCATCGTGATCAAAAGAACTATATAAGAAAATTTATAAAAAGGGATGACAAACTTTTTAAAAATTGATTGTATATACATTTTCACATTTTTACCCTTTCCTACAAATTGTGAGTTTTGAGTCTTTACCGAGCATTCAGTATCATATCTTTACTAAATGCTCAGTTTTCATTTCTTGTGTGATAGCTCGTGTGGTTCTTACGAATCTAAAACTTGACAAGACAATACATTCTCAGTCCTTACCGACTAATCCAAGTAAGTAAATGATTGAGGCATTAGGACTATAACTCTATTTTTTCGTTTCTACCTTATCTTCCTTTTTATCTCCCCACCTAAAACAAAAATCCCTTAGTTAACCCCATTTGAGCCTAAACCTTTCGTTTCAAAATCCGCAAAATACAATTTTTGCAACAATCACCCATCACCCTAAACCTTTTTTTCTTTTGCATCCTTTATTTTAGTAAAATTCGGTTCTTTTGAAACATATCAAATTGTGACTTAGTTTAAAGTTTGTAGTATCAAAAGTCACAAACAAACAAATTTTCAAAAAAAAAAAAAAATCTCTAGTTGCTTGAAATAATTACGTAAGTCCCAAAATTCATGCTTATAGTTTAAAGTTTGTAATATCAAAAGTCCCCAAACAAACAAATTCTCAAAAGAAAACCAACTTTTTTACGCCTTCAGCCACTTTTCAAATAAAAATCCCTACCCCTAGCCAAAACATACCCTTTTAAAGTCCTATTGATATTTACCAAGATTATGTCAAAAAGGAGGAGGTTTGACTGCTTGTCAAGCTTATGGTAGGAGTAAGTTCGATACCGGGACCAAGCATTTCACTTATACATTTTCAGCTGAGTGTTGAGTGATGACTTGTGAGGTATGTAAATTTGTATATAGCTTAATGAAATTTTAAAAGGCATGTTATGCCTAAAAATATATATTTTTCTTAAAAGGAGTTCTAAATAAATCATGTCGAAGAGGAATGAAAATAAAATAGAAACAAAAATTAAAATAACTTGGATTTCCGACACTCTAAAGCAAGACCCAAAAACTTATTCTCTACCTATTCCATTTGGGTGCGTAAGCAATGTTAAAGAGTTTTTTCCTGAGGACAAGCAAAGATTCAAGTGTGGAGGTATTTGATATGCGCAAAACACAACAAATAAATTATATCAAATAAGGTATTAAATCAACCTTTTTATGTACTAATGTTGGAAAAGTGCGTTTCTTTATATACTTTTGATTTTCAGGATTAAAAGAGCTTAAATGTACAAAAGGAACAAATTAACGGCAAAAACCAATGTAAATACAAAATAAGAGAAGTTGACACATCATATCGACCCTCTGAGCTTCACCCCAAAGACCAAAACAACAAATCAGAAGACAAGCACGGGGACATGCCACCAAGGCATGGGGCCGTGCCCTACTCTAGAGCCCATGAAGAAAAGACAAATAAATAAACCTAATATTAAATAAAAGGTGAATGAATACTTTTGATAAAATAAAGTTTACAAGAGGCCTGAGTTAACGGGACTTAAAATAAAACATGTTATAACCTCCCCGAACCCACTAAGTTAACTAAGAATGTTTAACCTAGTTAATAAGAGGAAATATTGTTGGAACTAAGTAGGTTGTGGCCTACTTAATAACTAACCAACATGAGGGACTAAAGTGGGATAACTTGAAAGTTTAATAATAAAAATAAAAACTAAACACAACACACTCATTGTGTGTGTGTGTGTGCGTACGGCTAGGAAGAAGAACAAGGGGAAAACCCTTGTTCAAGCTCAAACCACAAATTGAAGATCAATTCAAGTCAGCCATGAGCAGAATGTTTGGACCAATTCCAAAGATAAAGATCCTTCCAGATTTCACACACATACCCAAAAAGGTATGTTCTTAAAAAGGTTTCCTTAAACCTTCTTGTCTTTGCCACCTTCAGTCATATTCTTCTTCTTCTTCAACCTCCAACAACCTCCATTGAAGCTTGAAGCTTCAAAACTTCAATTGTTGGAATTAAAGCATGATTTTTAGTCCAAACTTTTGTAAAATAAGAGTTCATGGGCTGTAAAATCAGAACTGTTGAAGCAGCACGGGGTCGTGCCTACTAGGCATGATGCCGTGTGACTTATCTGCAAGTCCAAACTTTAATGGTTTGTCTTGTTTAAACTAGCATGTCGAGCCAGTATGTAACACCTCGTAGAATCACGTCCAATGATGTATTGACGCATGTAATAAACCCTAATGAAGTTAAACATTGAATTTAAGGGACTAATTTTTCGAAAAATCGAAAACTTTGATTATGAGAGGACTGGAAGTGTTAGCATACCTAAAATAAATTTCTAAATAACCTCTCACGATATTTATATTCACAAATGAGCCACTTGGCGATCAAGTGTAGCCGTTTGCGTAATTAATTAAAAGTTTGCGCAATAAAGGGTTAAAAGCGTCAACATGTTAATTCTTACCTCTGAATGACCTTTTGACAAACCGGGAGCTTCATGATATTTGATTATACTCTCGGGAATGCCAATTATTGGCCGACCAAGATTTTTATGCCAATAAGTAAAGTTACGCGCAACTTTGCAAGTAAGAGGGACTAAAAGTGTCAATATGTTTAATTATACCTCTGAATGACCTTTTAGCGAACCCGAAGCATCGTGATGTTTAATAATAGTCTGATGAATGCCTAATATGGATTAGATGATGCTTCAATGCTATTAAATGATGATATGCGCAAGTTTGCGTATTAGAGGGACCTAAAGCGTCAACTTTTGAATCTACGCCTTTTGGTGACCACTTAAGCGATCGAGAGTGTAGCAATAATTAAACCCATGCTTGGGAATGCCCATTATGGGCCATGGAAGGCTTGGATATCATTAAACAACATTTCGCGCTACTTTGTGCGATTAAAGGACTATTTGCGTCAAACTGCAAAAGTATGCCGATTCGTAGGGTATCGGACCTTCCGACCATGAGTTAAAAATACCCTATTTATCCTTTATATAGCTTAGATATAGACTTGGAGGTGTTTAGTGCGCAAAAATAAACTTTTAAGTCATGCAGGGACTAAAAGTGTCAAAAAGTGCACAAGTTTGCATTTTCGCGCATATCTTACATTCTGGAGATATCCGGACACCAAAAAATTTATGTAAGCATTAAAATATTTTATTTTAGTGTTCGGCATGATAAAATTTCATTCGTCGCGTAATTTGGATCGTTTTTCGCGTCCGTTCGTGTTTCGCCCTAATTAGACGAACAACGTGACCGTACGGCCAAACGAACCGACATCCGACATGTTTTTGAGCATGTTTCATGTCCCTCATATTTAGGCATCATTGTAGAGCCTTGGGAGTGGCTTAACAGGCCTTAAACATGCCAAAAATGACCTTAATTGCTCACAGGGACCAATTCTGTAATTTCTGGAACTATGTTTGCTGATCTGGACTGTTAGGCGGGCCGCGTAAGGCCACACAGACACCTACGCGGGCCGCGAGGCATGATCAGGTTGCAGAAAACAGGTTATGTTGTTGGTTTTGTTGAAAACTGGTTTCCTTTCTCTCATATATCATTCTACGGGCTTGCCCACTGAATTATAAAACCACTTGACACTTGCTTTGATCTGGTTGCACCTCCCGACACTTGTCACGATCCTATGAGATCTTGAACACTATATATAGAGGTGGGTTTTTCACCTGTTCACTCACACCTTCATTTCTTTTCTGCTTTGGCTCTCTGAATTCAAGGGGATCCTGATCATATTAGGAACCTCCTTCAGTCCTTTGGACCCTTTGTAAGTATTCATTCGTGCTTAGTTAAATTATTTAGCGTTTATATCCGAAAAGTCAAGCTTTTGCGATAAACGCTTTGACTTTTAAACGGTTAAGCCATTGTTCGCAATGAACACGGCTACGTGACCGTAATTAGGTAGGTGTTTAACCCTCAAAAGGGCACCTCCTAATTACCACGTTTACTTAGTTAAATTGTCGGGTCAAATGAAAGTCAAACGAGTTAGTTTTAAATAAATTCATAACTATTAATATAAGAAACCATAAAATCAGTTTTCTCACTTTAATAACTTGGTAAATATTAGTTGAACATGTCTAAGCATGTTCAACCCGACAATTCTAAGTATAGGCTCGGTTCGGAACCGAAAGTCGCAAAAGTTGACTTTTGCTTTGACTTTCAGTTCTGACCCGATTTAGCTTAGTTTAGATATGCCTTAGGATTCCTTTAGGACCAGGTTATAGGTTAGTGTAACCCTCTGAGGTTATACAACTTGGATCCTTAGTTATCCTATTCATTTACATGTTTCCATTATATGCTTAAATGTTGACCATTATGCCCTTTTGACCCTAAAATGAGAATTTTGAAAATGTGAGAGGATAATAATCTTTATTACAGAATTATAAACTTGTCCCTAAAATTTGACATCAGTTTGAAGTCTAGATTAGGAGTTATGCTCGTTAGCGTAAATGAAAAGCTTTTTATTAATTAAACGGCATAATTAACATATAACCTATCTAAACCCAAGTTTTGATACCAAATTTTTACCTATTGATATAAAATAATATTTTAGGATTATTAAAGATTTTTATTTATTTTTAGGCTGAGCATAACATAGGATTCTAGCTTTAATTTGGTAATTGCCGGTTTTGCCCTTTTGGCCTATAAAATGAGTTTTACAAATCATTTTGATATCAAACTTTTTGCTACTGATTTTATATGATAAATAAAATACTTTAAACTTTCTGGAATGATAAAAATATCAGCTTTTCTTTAAAAACCCAAAAATCGCTTAAAACCGCCTTTTTCGCGTTTTAAGCGCATAGTATGTATGAAAATTATTTTTAATATATAAGACTTGATACCTACTGATATTTTTAGTAAATTTATATACTTTAACAGTAAGCAAAAGTTTTAAACTCAGATTTCCAATTTTGACCCTTAAGCCTTGTGTGAAATTACCAAAATGCCCCTTCGGTGCATAGTTTGGTTATAAATGATAAAATTCACATATACATAATATCCTACTATTATAACTTATTAAATTAAGTACTTTTACTGATTATATCATACCAGAACCTCAGATTATTAATTAACCTCTGTTATAACCTTTAAAATGACCAAAATACCCCTACGGGGCATAAATTGGTTTTAAATTCGTTTTGGGCATAATGGAAGGTATCCTACAGATATCACAACATATTTAAGGCATATTAACTTAGGAAACCTGTTCATGACTCTTTTGATTACCCGTTACGCAGTTTTCGCGTTCGGATCGGCTCATGTAACTAGTTTGCATAAATTAGCCCAAACGGGTCAAACCTTATCATCTTTATCTCAAAATCCAGAATGTGTTTAGTTTACCCTTATTACACAAGTATACAAGCTTGTCGGGTCTAAACCACATTCTAATCCGGTTCTCGCTTAATCATGCGTTTGAACCGTATCCTCCTTTAAAACTAACCGGTCTTAGCATAGGCTTAATTAAGACCCGTTAGGAATCTAATAGGTTATCAAAAACCTTCGTTCCAGATTAAGAGCCCTAGTAAAGGTACTTGCGCTTGCTGATTAGGATATACGGCTGAGTATAAATTGCATTTTTAAGCTCAGGTAAATACTATTAACTTATTTTCCCTATACTGGCTTGGGGTACGGTATATAAAATACCGCTTGGTCGGGCATTGAATCATTAGTTACGATAAGGTTAATGCATTGAGATGTCCTGTTTAAATTGTTTTGTTTGCTTAAAACCTTTGGGGGGTTAATGACCATGTCTCGGATATCCTTGGCATCATTCAAAGAAATGGCCATGACCTAAGCATGGGGTGTAGGCGTACACCTGACAGTTGCATATGTAAAAACTGGTAATCCACTTAGAGGAATCAACCTTGTGGACATTATACCTGTGGTGTGTCTATTAATCTTTAACCCGGTATACAGGCCGGGCTACTGAACGTATAACAAACATGTAATTCTTTTACAAGTTTATATATAAATAATTATCCTAAGTTATAAAAGAATTTTGTGCCTTGAGCATTCAAATCAATTTTCTAAAACATTTTCAAAATGAGTCAGTTAATTGTATTTACCAGTGTAAACTGACGTATTTTTCCAAAAAGATTAAGTGACAGGTACTGTACGTAATTGGCTGGGAGCTCAGGGCGTTAATAGGGAATCTCGCAAGTTCTAGATGCCTAAAGTCTGTTGAACAATGTTATCTTTCTGTTTTATGATCCGCCTGTGGATCCATCTTACATTCCGTTTGTAATACCTTGATATTACGTTCCATTCTGTTTGTAATATATTTATCTTTTGCTTCCGCTGTGCATTTAAATTGTGTTGTTTGACTATGATGATATCAACTACGTCACGATACTCCCCACCGGGCCCACTGGTAACACGTGGAAATATCGGGGTGTGACAGGTTGGTATCAGAGCCAACATTGAGTGAATTAAACACTAGCCTTTTTGTTTAATCTCAATGACACAGTAGCACATTCCTTGACCTTCTGAGTCTAGACTTAACATAGGAATACTCTCATCTCTATTCGGAGAATTATTGCTTTCAATTCTATATATTTTTATATGTCGCCAAGTAAAGAAGCCGTAATGGAAATTCTCCCCATTTGAAGCCTAGGAAAGGCCGAGCTTCGTACTGCGACTAGGATTAACGTACAACCAAGGAGAAAACATTCAGAAATAAAATGAAGAAGAAACTCCTTTTGCTGAAGTTCGTTTCCTTAGTAAGTCCTTATAAGGCACTCTTATCTTTCAGTCCCTTCGTGGACAACATTATTTCTTTCTAGCCCCGTTTAGGGCAATTCTGTACCACTTTTAAAAATCATTGGAATGTTTTATCTAAATTTATTTATCATTGCATATGAACATAAAATATGAAATAATAACGTTCCTTTTATAAGATCTACCATTATAATAAAATGGCAAAATCTAAAAAGTACATGACCTAGCCCATGTCTCATTTTAAGAACAGGGCCAAGATGGTAGTTCCTCAATTAGATTCAGATCCTTATTAACATCTCAATTTAGGATTGTTCTGTATTAAATATTAAAAAGAATCTTAAAGGTACAACCTAGCCTATATGTCATTCAGACAAGGCCAAGATGGTAGAACCTATTCAAAAGATTCAAATCCTTGTTAACATCTGTAAACATGTTAACATTCCTGGCAAATGTGATTCAATAAAATCGCATAAATCATCCTTATACTGGATTCTCCCGAAATCCTTTCTTATTTTGTGAATTAAGCATCCACTAGAGATGTAATGCTTACGGGCCATATTCATTGTCATATAAGACAAACGACAGTCGTAGCCTACAACTCCCTGTCAAGAAAAGGCAATGAACAACGTTCAAGCCTAAATACCTTGATTCTACAAAATCGTGGTTTATAATTTAAAGTTGCCCTTGTGACTTGGCCTTTTTGTGCCATAGTTATATCTTAATTAAATTTAGGATAACTATAATGAAAATCCTGAATAAAATAAATATCTTGCCTTTTCTGCCAGTATATATATTAAATAGAATCTTAAAAGGTATAACCTAGCTTGAAGTCATTAAAGACCTAGCTATGATGGTAAAACCTGTTTAAAAGAGATTCAAATCCTTGTTAACATCTGAAAGCATGTTAACACTCCTGACAACAGGTGATGTGATAAAATCACACTTGTCATCTTTATATTAGGAACTTCCAAACCCCCTTATTTAGCCTAAAAGATCAATATGAATCATGGCTAATAAACGTCAAACATTATGTACACACCAAAACATCCATTGGGATGAATACCTTCGGGCAAAGATGTATACATGAAAAAGATAGTTTTATTTCATAACTTCATGTCAAGACAATGAACTATGAAATTTTCCGATCCAAAGGAATCATTGATTATGTTTTAAAATTTCCCTAGCGACAAGGCCTCTGTGCCATCAAAAGTCCTTTGGAACAAGCCCTTGTGCTATATAAAATGTCGGTACGACATTGACAGTCGTGATTTATGTCCCCTGTCTAATAAATATGAAGGATTATATTCCGTTTAAGTGCAAAAGATGGATTATTTAAAAACCTAGGCAAAACATAATCAAATAAATTTAATACTACTATTGGCCTATATGGTTGATTTACACCATTGCTATTTAATCGTCAAGTTCGACAATTCACTATATAATTAAACAAATTATTACTACTTGGTTTGTAGCCTTCAAAGCTTCACCATGGCTGACTCATCTAAAGCTCACAATCATCCAGTCGATCAGAATAATGATGCAAGACTGAACTTAACGGGCACCGAGTTACAGGATATGATAGATACAGTTGTAAACAAAGCCGTGGACCAGGATCATAAGCGAAAGTGCGATAATACCCCAAATAAGGGTTAGAAAAAGGGTAAGACCGGTTCAAACTATAACCAGTCCAAGCCAAAGGAGGCAAAACCCAAATGTGAAACCTGCAGGAAGAAGCACTTCGGAAAGTGTTTCTATGAACAGACCAGGGGATGTGGCATCTGTAAAAAGATGGATCACAAGACCCATGAATGCAAGGACCTGAAGGACGCCACATGCTACGGTTGTGGCGAGAAGGGGCACATAAAGACCCCCTGCCCAAAGAAGGCGACTAAAGGGAAAGGCACTTTAGATTCACAAGCTAAGCCTTGTGGAATTTGTAATAAGGAAGGGCACAAGACTTTGGAGTGCCAAGACATAAAGGATGCAACCTGCTATGGTTGCAATGAAATAGGGCACAATAAAACTAATTGCCCAAATAAAACCAAGAAGTCTGGGGAGGCTAAGAAGACCAAAGCTGGGGGCTCTCAAATGAATGCTCAAGAGATCGTTCAGGATGACAATGTCATAACAGGTACTTTCCTTATCAATGATGTTCATGCTAGAGTATTATTTGATTCAGGTGCAGATAAGTCTTTCGTAGACAATAGATTTTTTAAATTATTAAATCTGCCTATCAAAACTCTAAGCGTTAAGTATGAAGTAGAATTGGCCGATGGTACTTCAGAGACTACTTCAGCAATATTAGATGGATGTTTTATAACCATCAGGAATCATTCTTTTCCGCGGTCCTTGTTTCTGTCAAAATTAGAGGGACTCGATATAGTGATAGAAATGAATTGGTCGTCTTGTAACCAAGCCCATATTGTGTGTGATAAGAAGCAAGTAGTTAGCAAGACTCCTTATGGGGAGCCTTTGACAATTCAAGGAGGCACATGGTACAGATTGCCTAAGCACTTGTTGAATTTGGTATTTAATACCAAAGCTTCGAGTATGGAAAACTCAGAAGAGACAAATAACAGTCGCGATGCTAGAGATGCGACAAATGTTAATGGTGCATCAAATGTGAACCTCAATGTTGATGGAGTTAAACTCCAAAACTGTAATTAACGCAGCTGTTAGAAAGGCTATGAGAAAAGTCATGAAAAGGTTCAAGAAGTCGAATGTTGTTTGCTTTAAAACACATGTCGTTGCTCATGAGAAGAGCTATAGTCATACTTCAAATGCGAAGAATAAACTCAACAAAGGCATAAATGGCAAGGAGCCCATTCCTTTTTAGGATGTACTTAAAAGTACTTCGTCTCTTAGAAGTCGAGAGACTTCAATAGTAAAAAGGGGCCATCGATTGCAGAAAATTATTGGATGACATAGAAACCATTAGGTGTAACAGCGGTTAAAGCTGGAAAGGACATGGTGAGGTATGCATCACAGTCATTCGATGGCAATACCCTTAATTAGTGAGGACATTAATGAAGTCCACAAGAAAGATCCTCTTATACATTATGGGATGGTCCAAGTTTTAAGGACCTTATTAGAAGAACCTATTATCCGCTTCACGAAATGGAAAAAGATGGAATAAGAATTTTCTGACTCTTGCCATAAAAGTTCTAGACTGTCGACAGTATGATACAAATTTTAATTCATTGGCTGAGATTGTACCCAATCCAGTCTACCCGAAAATCTAAGCTTAATGCAAATGATTATTGGTGTTAGCATCGGCAATAAGAGGGCACATTAAGGTTTCAAAGCCTGCTTATTATAAAACTGTTATGGATCTACCTCAGCTACTCAAGTTATATAGATTAAGAAATAACCAGTCAAAGTTGAGACTGCTCTAAAAATTTGTCAAAGATTATGCAGCTAAGTTTAAAAGGATTAAGAATGGAGGCGCTTAACCCTCCTGATGAACGATTAGAGGCAGTTCACATTAATACTGACACTAGATAAATCCTTTATTGTGATTTTATTGCTAAGAGTTACGTTTGGTTTTAGGTGCTGCTAAGTCTCTCATAAGACCATAAGCTTAGCAAACTTTTAGAAATTTTCCCGTAAGAACCCCAGATATTAAGTGTAAGGTAAAACTTACAGGCGAAATCATAAGAACCAATTCTTCTGTTCCTGTCAGAAACCTCTAATCGTAGAATTCTAGAAGTATCCTCTCTCTAGAAGAAGTGCGACAGCATATATAGTTGTTATCTCTTTGATCTCTATCGATTGCGAATACCAGAAGGTATGATAAAAGCGCCACATGAGGATTGGTGTATCTTAAATATGTTCCATAGATTGCTTCCATGCATGATCAGTATGGAGGTTTAATGCATGGGACCACAAAGATATCCCGATGGTTATATGGTACTAAAGTCAGCTAATGGTATTCAAAGAAGATATCCAAAATGGAAGCTTCCAAGTAAATGTTCCCGATTAAGGAATTCGTGGACTTGTAACATAAATGTGTCACTTATTTGACACAAGCAATGGTGGATGAACTGGAGCCGGAGATTCGGAAAATCTCTGTAACCTCCTTGTATCTTGATTATCTTCTCCTAAGATTACCCTGCTTACCTCCTGAGAGGCAAGTAGAGTTAAGATTTATATCCCATTTAGGGCTGTACTATTATGAAATCTCCAAGATGGCTAGTACCATCATTGGAAGAATCGAAGCCCTGATTAAGTAAGTTTTAAAATAGAGAATTCACATAGCCTAACTCAATATTCTGAGAATTCAGTATAGTTAATTAAGAAAGACGGTTCATTTTGCTTATGCATTGATTACCGCAACCCTAATTAGGCAAAAATTAAGAATTTCCATCAGCTGCCCAGGATCGTCGATTTGTTCGACTAACGGTGAGGATTAGTTATTCCTTAAGGTTAGTTTTAAGCAGTGGTTGGAATAACCATCTCACCTTAAAATAAGCTTTTCTATAATAGTTGATATATAAGTATCAAGGTTGCTCCTTTGGAGACCTTGTATAGATGATATACTAAAACGTCCGTTTGATGGACGGGACTTGGGAAGTCCAATTATCAGGATCTGAAAATTGCCTTGGAAACAACGAATAAGATCATACAAATTCATGATCATCTGTAAGTTGCCATTATTCGGCAGAAAATCAAGGATTAATGAAAGTAGCAACCCTCCTAAGTTTTTGTTAAGGAATAAGGTTCAACAAAAGATATCACCCTGGAAGGGTGTGCCAATTTGTTAATCATCAGGCTAGTTAAGCTCTGAATAAATAATCATTCGAGGGAATCGAATGTATCTAGATCAAATAGCTTATAAGCTAAAACCTATTTAAGAAGCTTGGCGGAGCTCGCAATATATTACACACTAATGATTTAAGGATGTGTTTCACCAATAAGTCGAAGAAGCATTATCACATAATGATATGCAGATTTATGATATGATGAGAAACCTGTGTTGATTAAGGACCAACAGGTTAAGAAGCTCCAAAAAGGATACATGTACATATTAGAGAGGTCAGCTTGGGAGCTTGGAGAGGCTCCAGATATGCTATAGAAGTTAAAGTCCATTATGCGACAAAAAGTACTTCCAACATTTTAGCAAATCTCAAGGTCGAGATTTCTTTTAAGGGGTGAGGATGTAACACCTCGTAAAATCATGTCCAATGATGTATTGACGCGTGTAATAAACCCTAATGAAGTCAAACATTGAATTTAAGGGACTAATTTTTCGAAAAATCGAAAACTTTGATTATGAAAGGACTGGAAGTGTTAGCATACCTAAAATAAGTTTCTAAATAACCTCTCACAATATTTATATTCACAAATGAGCCACTTGGTGATCAAGTGTAGCCGTTTGCGTAATTAATTAAAAGTTTGCGCAATAAAGGGTTAAAAGCGTCAACATGTTAATTCTTACCTCTGAATGACCTTTTGACAAACCGGGAGCTTCATGATATTTGATCATACTCTCGGGAATGCCAATTATTGGCCGACCAAGGTTTTTATGCCTATAAGTAAAGTTACGCGCAACTTTGCAAGTAAGAGGGACTAAAAGTGTCAATATGTTTTAATTATACCTCTGAATGAACTTTTAGCGAACCCAAAGCATCGTGAAGTTTAATAATACTCTGAAGAATGCCTAATATGGATTAGATGAATCTTCAATGCTATTAAATGATGATATGCGCAAGTTTGCGCATTAGAGGACCTAAAGCGTCAACTTTTGAATCTATGCCTTTTGGTGACCATTTAAGCGATCGAGAGCGTAGCAATAATTAAACCCATGCTTGGGAATGCCCATTATGGGCCATGGAAGGCTTGGATATCATTAAACAACATTTCGCGCTACTTTGTGCGATTAAAGGACTATTTGTGTCAAACTGCAAAAGTATGCTGATTCGTAGGGTATCGGACCTTCCGGAGTATGATCATGAGTTAAACATACCCTATTTATCTTTTATATAGCTTAGATGTAGGCTTGGAGGTGTTTAGTGCACAAAAATAAACTTTTAAGTCATGCATGGACTAAAAGTGTCAAAAAGTGCACAAATTTGCATTTTCGCGCATATCTTACATTCTGGATATATCCGGACACCCAAAAATTTATGTAAGCATTAAAATATTTTATTTTAGTGTTCGGCATGATAAAATTTCATTCGTCGCATAATTTGGATCGTTTTTCGCGTCCGTTCGTGTTTCGTCGTAATTAGACGAACAACGTGACCGTACGACCAAACGAACCGACATCCGACATGTTTCTGAGCATGTTTCATGTCCCTCATATTTATGAATCATTGTAGAGCCTTGGGAGTGGCTTAACGGGCCTTAAACGTGCCTAAAATGACCTTAATTGCTCACAGGGACCAATTCTGTAATTTCTGGAACGGGCCTTAAACGGGCCGCGTAAAGCCACACAGACACCTACACGGGCCGCGAGGCCGCGAGGCATGGTCAGGAGTGGCTTAACGGGCCTTAAACGGGCCGCGTAAGGCCACACAGACACCTACACGGGCCGCGAGGCATGGTCAGGTTGCAGAAAACAGGTTCTGTTGCTGGTTTTGTTGAAAACTGGTTTCCTTTCTCTCATATATCATTCTAAGGGCTTGCCCACTGGATTATAAAACCACTTGACACTTGCTTTGATCTGGTTGCACCTCCCGACACTTGTCACGATCCTATGAGATCCCGAACACTATATATAGAGGTGGGTTTCTCACTTGTTCGCTCACACCTTCATTTCTTTTCTGCTTTGGCTCTCTGAATTCAAGGGGATCCTGATCATATTAGGAACCTCCTTCAGTCCTTTGGACCCTTTGTAAGTATTCATTCGTGCTTAGTTAAATTATTTAGCGTTTATAGCCGAAAATTCAAGTGTTTGCGATAAACGCTTTGACTTTTAAACGGTTAAGCCATTGTTCGCAACGAACATGGTTACGTGACCGTAATTAGGTAGGTGTTTAACCCTCAAAATGGCGCCTCCTAATTACCACGTTTACTTAGTTAAATTGTCGGGTCAAATGAAAGTCAAACGAGTTAGTTTTAAATAAATTCATAACTATTAATATAAGAAACTATAAAATTAGTTTTCTCACTTTAATAACTTGGTAAATATTAGTTGAACATGTCTAACCATGTTCAACCCGACAATTTTAAGAATAGGCTCGGTTCGGAACCGAAAGTCGCAAAAGTTGACTTTTGCTTTGACTTTCAGTTCTGACCCAATTTAGCTTAGTTTAGATATACCTTAGGATTCCTTTAGGACCAGGTTATAAGTTAGTGTAACCCTCTGAGGTTATACAACTTGGATCCTTAGTTATCCTATTCATTTACATGTTTCCATTATATGCTTAAATGTTGACCATTATGCCCTTTTGACCCTAAAACGAGAATTTTGAAAATGTGAGAGGACAATAATCTTTATTACTGAATTATATACTTGTCCCTAAAATTTGACATCAGTTTGAGGTCTAGATTAGGAGTTATGCTCGTTAGCGTAAATGAAAAGCTTTTTATTAATTAAACGGCATAATTAGCATATAACCTATCTAAACCCAAATTTTTATCTACTGATATAAAATAATATTTTGGGATTTTTAAAGATTTTTATTTATTTTTAGGCTAAGCATAACATAGGATTCTAGCTTTAATTCGGTAATTGCCGGTTTTGCCCTTTTGGCCTATAAAATGAGTTTTACAAATCATTTTGATACCAAACTTTTTGCTACTGATTTTATATGATAAATAAAATATTTTAAACTTTCGGGAATGATAAAAATATCAGCTTTTCTTTAAAAACCGGAAATCGCTTAAAACCGTCTTTTTCGCGTTTTAAGCGCATAGTTTGTATGAAAACTATTTTTAATATATAAGACTTGGTACCTACTGATATTTTTAGTAAATTTATATACTTTAACAGTAAGCAAAAGTTTTAAACTCAGATTTCCAATTTTGACCCTTAAGCCTTGTGTGAAATTACCAAAATGCCCCTTCGGTGCATAGTTTGGTTATAAATGATAAAATTCACATATATATAATATCCTAATGTTATAACTTATTAAATTAAGTACTTTTACTGATTATATCATACCAGAACCTTAGATTATTATTTAACCTCTGTTATAACCTTTAAAATGACCAGAATACCCCTACGGGGCATAAATTGGTTTTAAATTTGTTTTGGGCATAATGGAAGATATCCTACTGATATCACAACATATTTAAGGCATATTAACTTAGGAAACCTGTTCATGACTCTTTTGGTTACCCGTTACGCACTTTTCGCGTTCGGATCGGCTCGTGTAACTAGTTTGCATAAATTAGCCGAAACGGGTCAAACCTTATTATCTTTATCTCAAAATCCAGAATGTGTTTAGTTTACCCTTATTACACAAGTATACAAGCTTGTAGGGTCTAAACCACATTCTAATCCGGTTCTCGCTTAATCATGTGTTTGAACCGTATCCTCCTTTCAAACTAACCGGTCTAAGCATAGGCTTAATTAAGAGCCGTTAGGAATCTAATAGGTTATCAAAAACATTCGTTCCAGATTAAGAGCCCCAGTAAAGGTACTTGCGCTGGCTGATTAGGATATACGGCTGAGTATAAATTGCATTTTTAAGCTCAGGTAAATACTCTTAACTTATTTTCCCTATACGGGCTTGGGGTACGGTATATAAAATACCGCTTGGTCGGGCATTGAATCACTAGTCATGATAAGGTTAATGCATTGAGATGTCCCGTTTAAATTGTTTTGTTTGCTTAAAACCTTTGGGGGGTTAATGACCATGTCCCGGATATCCTGGGCATCATTTAAAGAAATGGCCACGACCTAAGCACGGGGTGTAGGCGTAAACCTGACAGTTGCATATGTAAAAACTGGTAAGCCACTTAGAGGAATCAACCTTGTGGGCATTATACCAGTGGTGTGTCTATTAATCTTTAACCCGGTATACAGGCCGGGCTACTGAACGTATAACAAACATGTAATCCTTTTACAAGTTTATATATAAATAATTATCCCAAGTTATAAAAGAATTTTGTGCCTTGAGCATTCAAATCAATTTTCTAAAACATTTTCAAAATGAGTCAGTTAATTGTATTTACCAGTGTAAACTGACGTATTTTTCCAAAAAGATTAAGTGATAGGTACTGTACGTAATTGGCTGGAAGCTCAGGGCGTTAATAGGGAATCTCGCAAGTTCTAGATGCCTAAAGTCTGTTGAACAATGTTATCTTTCTGTTTTATGATCCGCCTGTGGATCCATCTTACATTCCGTTTGTAATACCTTGAAATTACGTTTCATTCTGTTTGTAATATATTTATCTTTTGCTTCCGCTGTGCATTTAAATTGTGTTGTTTGACTATGATGATATCAACTACGTCACGATACTCCCCACCAGGCCCACCGGTAACACGTGGAAATATCGGTGTGTGACACAGTAGAGCGGTACTTCGTCAACAAGCTCATGCAATAGCAGAAGGGGAAGAGGCTCTCACTCGAGACAACCCTTGTCCACTACGTATACGCACTACGAGAGCAAATCAAGGAAATGACGACGATGGAGGAGGTCCTCATCGACCGAGTGAACTACCTCACACTGGCCTTGGAGAGTAGCTTTAGGGAAATCAACCTTTTACACCAAAGGTTGAACATTCTAGTGGTTCCCCCTATGGATCCAGTCCTCCCACAAGACGATTGGAATCTCGCTCATGAGGTTATTAACCCGACCGTGTGGGATGAGATACCAATGGAACCTCGTGTCACACCCCGACCCGCAGCGGAATGGTACGGGGCATGATGATTGCCCATAGCTCATGACACTATTATAAGTTTAATATTTAAAGTCACCAAATTAAGTTTTGTCACACATAACATAGAGTTCAAATATTAATATCGAGTTACAAAATCAAATAAATAAAAGCAACATATCATAGTCGGTTTATTACTAAGGCAATCCTACATGTCTTCAACTCAAAAATCCGCCCACCCTTGTGTACCTGTATCACGCGTAAAAAAAAGTTTTGGGTCAACAAACATGTTGGTGAATAGATTCGGTTTTTATTTTAAACGTTTTTGTTATGAATGCAGACATTCAGGCCCATAGGCCAAGACTGACCTAATGTTAATGGGCTTTAGGGTTGTTGTTGTGTTGATCTATATATATGATATATGTACACTCAATGAAGATGAATTCTCTCATTTTTCTATACTTCTCATTGTCTCTATATTCTCTATAGTATCCTTTACATATTAGATGTTGCTATTAGCCCGTTGTTTCACAACACGTTATCAGCACGAAAGTGCTCGAATCATCATTGGTTTTAATCGTTGATTAAAGTCTCGGTTGACCCACGTCGTTGATGATGTTTTGTTGATAAAAGTTTTGGTGGCCCGAGGTGTTTCCAACGAAGATTGGATTACGTAGACATGGCGATTGAAAAGTGATGGATATACTATTTCCTTTAGTTATTTCAAGGTAAGTTTTTTTTGCACCATACAAGTTTATCTACATAAGGTACTACTCTTATACCTATATTGTTTCTTATTGAATATGCCTTATCTTTTCAACTTGATTTTACCATGATAAGAATAATCGTTAACCAGAATGAGATTTTTGAAAGTAGAACAGGGGATGTTCAAATCCTACTCATAATTTTCATTTTCATTTTCAACTACCTTTTCTATAATAAATGATCATCACGGTATTGAAAAAAATAGGAAATATAAGTTTAATATATACATGGACACTTGTTACAAAAACCCGATGAGAAAATATTTGTTATTAATTTATTAAGTCTAATCTTATCTATTTGCTAGTTATATTGCAAGCTTATTCCTTGGTTTAGAAATTGATATATAGTTTGATAAATTCCTTTTATGCATGTTTAATAGATAAACCTTGAAAAGAAAAGTTGTATTATGATATCCATGATCTTGCATTTACTTGTTGATTATATTATTTATATATATTTTAAAGTTATATATATTATTTAGTTTTAATTAATATAGCATAAATTTAATTAAAGTTCTAATATATAACTTATGAGTGTGGATTGAATATTATTAATTATAAAATTAATTCCGATTTCCTCATCATTAATTCATGTTGATGTATATTTACCTATTTTTTTTCTCAATTTATGAAATGAGTAAATAGTAATTAAATAACCTTTTATTGTTGTTCTAATAAATTGTTTTTATTATATTTTATGGTTAGTAATTAAATAGCCTTTTATTGTTATTAATATATATGATGTTGGTTAATGCTTAAAAATTAAAATCATTAAATATCATTTTTCCTATCATGTAGTTTAATTCATTCTTTATTAATTTTAATTCATTTTTACGTTTCAAATTTGATTATTCTTATTACTTTATATGATCTTTAATATCCATTTAATTACAATCTTAAATGATATGGAGTTATGAACATGAATAGTCACAATATTCATGACATTAAAGATATGGAGTTATGAACATGAATAGTCAAAATATTCATAAAACTAAATGATATGGAGTTAGAAACATGGATAGTCACAATAATACTATTTTTTTATAGAAAATTAGGTGATTTACAATTTTATTTAAGAGATGATGATTTTAAAATTGCAGTACGAAATTATAGACATATTATATCTCTTACTTGTTGGCTTTATAGTTTATACTGTTTAGATAATATGTTTATGTATGCATTGATCATATTTCATAATAACGTTTGATGGAGATAATTTTGTAGTATACAATAATTGACAGATTATTATACTATGAAAAAGTTTGTTTAGTATTTAATATGTTCATGTACATTCACTTCTGATGTGTAATACATGTATTTGGCATATAAATTTTAATGTGATTGTTCGTAACAATTTAACTAGAAATACAATACGATAAGTGTATTGTTTATAGTGTTCTTATTTGATATATAAGAATAAGAAATTTGATGTTTTATATGACATTACATGACATGTTATCATATAATTATTAATCTGTTTGATGACAAATTATAGCTATATAATGACAAATTATAGCTATATTTTAGTAGTAAAAAAATCATATATTGATTTACTCATATTTCTTTATAAATGTTATCTTACTATTAATCAAGATGTATGATTTTATTGTGGCTTTCATCATGTATCAACTTTGTCCTTTATAGAACACCACTAATTTGAAAGCTAACGCACACGATGTCGATAAATTAGAGCATAACCTATAATAATAGGCTTATCACTATTGCAATTTATTGCGTCTTTTATATGCTTTATTTTATTTAGATGATATGTTAAATAAAAAAAATTATATATTTCTTACAAGTGATGAAAAAAAATATTATTTCATAAGGTTGTGTCATAAGTCATTTCTTATAGTGACATAATATAAAGTGATGCATTGTATAATCATCACCTTTACATATTACCATAAACTTTTTTAATAGTGTTCTTGATATATTTTAATATTCAATCATGATAGTAAGGCAAATTAATTATATGTATTTTATTTTATTGTATTTGATGAGAAGACATCTTATATCAATTATATATTGTACAATTTGATTTTGTACATTAATATGCCATTGTTTATGTATATAAACAGTCTTCAATGAAGTAGCTAAATTAAAGTTGTGTATATGATCACACGTTATAAACATGATTGAATAGTGATCAAGATTTATTTATAATATGACATTCGAAGTTTCAAACTCACTAAAGCTTATTGTAAATTTATTGATGCTTGTAAGATTTTGGACTGATAAATCTTAATGATTCGGTCATATAATTGATGTTATGTGGTGAAAAGATTAGTTAGACATGTGGAATAAAACAATTTCCACTTGTCAAACCTCAAATGCGCTCTTGATATATAAGGTTTGAAACAGTCACCATGAAAATTGTCTGACTCTATTCCATTCCTTGAAGAGAATGTGATGAGAAAAATATATATCATAATCCATTGAGCAAAACAATTTCCATCGTCAAATATCATCAATTGTTAAAGAATATATATAAAGTTTGAAACAATAAGCATGAAAGTTCTGTGGTTCTAATGCATTCCCTAATATGAATGTGATGATGATCAATTCAAAGGTTATGATCATATACATAACTAAGAAAATTGTAATGATGCCACCATGAATGTTGTATGGGAGTATAGCAAATATGGCCAGAAGACTATATTAGAAGTTACTAGAAATGATACTAATTTTCCACAATATTCCATTAAATCAAATATGGTGAGTAACTAGAAGTTACTAGAATATTTATACGTTCACCACATGGCATGACCAAATAGGTCATCAAGATAGCATCATGATATGCTAAACAATCAAACATGCTAACCGGCACCTTAGCACCTCTAAGTAATCTAAAAACATTGCTCCCAAAATGCCTTGTCATATGTCTAGTTAGTTTTTTTTTTGTGGCAAATAAATTTTTATGCCCTTCCAAACAATAAACTCCTACAAATAATCCCTCTTATATGGGACCATTGAAATGTACAGTTGTGTGGATTGTGGCATTCATACATGGTTACATGTGAGTTTTTAGCCACCCGTATGTAGCATATGCCCAACACTATGGAACGTTGTTTTTTTTACATGGTTTAACACTGTTTTTTGACAACCCAATTTTAGGGACCATTGTTGGGCATAATGTGAAATATAGTGAGAGGCATACGTAGTCGAGACGGAATTCGTTGATTGATTATATCAATTCAAAACCAACTGCTTATCACAAATACTCCCCATTACAACTGGTGAAGAGAACCAAGTTTCCATTTTTTTATATATTTTGTTGTGCAGCCTATGTACCAATAGCACCACCATAACAGATAAAATGGGATATGTACATCGTATTCCTAGTCTTAGGGGGAGACAAGAAAATGAAAGACTAGTAACATGAAAAAAATGCATCATATTGGTCAATGCAAATTTGAAGTCCAAAAGAAAGAGCGTGTATTTGCAAATAATAACAAATGAAATACAAGATGCATTCACTAACACAAATAAGGTGACAAAGTCACATATACCAGCTTAAACTTATCTGCTCGAATGGAAATACTCACAAAATGATTATCATATTAATAAACTGTGATAGATATATCGGTTCCAAAAAGATAAAACCCACAAACACAAAAAAGAGCAGAGTAACGCAGTTAGTGTAACCCCAAAAGAGGTGGCACATAAAGCACCATAAGTGGTTGCATACAAAACCCCAGAAGTGGTTGCATACTAAATCTTAAAGAAAGTTGTTGTCAAAACCCCAAAAGAGGCTAATGGAGTTCTAAAAGACACTCTAGTACCAAACAAATATGAGATCGCGATAAATTATGTACAAAATAAGTACAATATGGAACCGTAATGAAACACGTGTAAAATGATATATTTGATTATGCTATAGCAATAGATGTAATCAATGAAAAAAAAAGATTACGTATATAGAAAGTGTGCAAGAGTGTATGCACACAAATAGCCAAAATGGCTACATGACTTAAGGTGAACTAAATTTGCTCGACAAACTAAATGTTTTCGAACCAGCAGTTCGAACACCCATAGACGTCAAACCAGTAGGTTATAAATGGGTGTCTTTAATTAAAAGGAAACGTAAATAATGAGTTTTTGCGATGTAAGGCACGCGTTTTAACATAAAGATTTTTCCCAAATCCCAGCAGTTGATTACAAGGAAACGTATACCCCTGTAGTGGATGCGATAATCTTTAGATGTTTAAGCGGCCTCGCAATCTCAGAATGACTTTAGGTAAAACAAGTTATGGATGTCATCACCGTATACATGTATGAGATAATTGCAAATGACATCTGTATGAAAACCCCCTGAAGGATTAAAAATGCTCAAAGCATTATGAAACAATAACCCCATAGGTGTTATATATATGAATCTTAAAGGAAACTACTCGTATGTGGTATAGTCGACTATACTCTGAAAAGAGAGGTATAATTTTGATAAAATGAGCTACATCTATTTAAACAAGATTTCACTCTTACAGTGATAATGTAAACATCATCGAGAGGGAACTCTCAAACTAAAGAGGAAAATTTTGAATGACCTTTACAAAGTGTAGTTATTCTCGACCTGTAGTTCGAGTATATATGTACTATTTTTGCTCATCAATCTGACTACATCTAGAAGATGCTATATAGAAAAAGCTCATTCGTTGAGTACATGAACGATTGTCTGATCGCTTGACATAGAAAAAATATTCTTATCAACCCCATGAAAGGGATGTTGAACTACTTAGTCAAAAAGTACCATACTTAATTGCGATCAGAGCATTGATGTATCTTGCAAACAAGACGACATCTGATATTACGTTCTTGCTAGATGTATTAGTAAGATTACAGTTCTAATCTCAAATGTTGCACTCTTTTTCCCTTCACTAAGTTTTTCCCATTGGGTTTTCTTGGTAAGGTTTTTAACGAGACAACATAACGGATCCAGTAGTATCAGTTTATCTTATAGGTCCCGAAGTACTAATTTAACATCATCATAAATCATGTTGTTAATTATGTATAATGCGTAGTGCACTCTTTTCCCTTAGCTACGGTTTTGTCCCATTGGGTTTTCCTGGCATGGTTTTTAACGAGTCAGAATTATAAAGCGCATTAAATAATTATTTGACATATTTACAAATTCGAGACACGGGATAGTTCCACAAGAGCAATATGGCGTCCTGGGTTATGATTGATATATATTAGACTCGCATAGAGTTCGATCTCAATCCAGATTCAAGTTATGAAGGTCGAAGATTTCAACATATTTAAGAAGTATGTATATTAGAGCTGATCAAGAGAAGCTCAAGCCATACTGTATGAAGACAATGTAGACAACAACACTCAAATCAAAGAAGACTACGCCAAATATTAAGTCAAGCAATTGTCACAGAAGATTGGATTCAACATCATCAAGATATACAAGTAAAATCGAGGGGGGAGTAATGTACCCATAATATACCCAGTGTACGTACTCTTTTTCCTTGACTAAGTTTTGTCCCACTGGGTTTTTCTTAGTAAGGTTTTAATGAGGTAACATAACTGGTCCTGCAGTATCAGTTAACATCGGTCCTAAATAATCATGTAAACATTATCTAGTAGTATAATGTTAACAGTGTATGTGTATTTCTAAATGTCTGAGGGGGAGTGTTATGAATGCAGACATTCAGGCCCATAGGCCAAGACTGACCTAATGTTAATGGGCTTTAGGGTTGTTGTTGTATTGATCTATATATATGATATATGTACACTCAATGAAGATGAATTCTCTCATTTTTCTATACTTCTCATTGTCTCTATATTCTCTATAGTATCCTTTACATACTAGATGTTGCTATTAGGCCGTTGTTTCACAACAGTTTTTGTTTTATTAATTTTTGAAAACTTTACTTTTTAACATGCATTATCAAATGTGAAACAAGGTCTCTCAATATAACAAGAATTCAACAAATATCTCATCGGTAACACAAACATAACAACATTGGTAACCACAGACACATAGAGATTCAAGCCTCGAAAGGCGAATCTGCGAAACAATGATGGCGATACCGAGTTCAACCCATGGCCGTGGGGAACCGGTCAGCCAGGTGGATCCACGCGAAACCTGTGACACAAAGCGAGTAACACATAGATGCACATATAGAGAAACAATAGAATTTAGCAACAAGTGACACATAGAAACACATCGAATAGCATGTTAACAATTTAAATAACAAATTTGAAATCAAGCACGAGATACACCCCAAAAAGAGTAAATGGCAAAAAGGGGAAAAGAGTCGAATCTACTCACAGGTTGCGTTCCTACTTAGTCTTATGAAACACCGCACGACAAGAACCAGATTATATCTAAAATGATTATCACCCTAAAATGAATAACTGAAATCCTAAACAAACGGACAGTATATAAATTTTAGGAAATCGGGATCTCCTATTTGGGGACTTATATGAGTTTTCAAAATAATATACAAATCGGTATTTTGTACAAATTGTCATGATTATAATCGTTATAGTAATAACAATTTAGTATGTTATCATAATTGTTAAATGTTACCAATTTTGAGAAATTAATAGAATTCATCTAACAAAAGCGTACCTTAGATTTCATGGTTATCACTTTTTTTAATTTAAAATAATAAATTTTATAAAGAAATTCCATTTACTTAAAAGAAAATTCACTGATAAGATAATTAAAATTATACAAAATTTATATAACAGTCTGAAAACAATTATAGAACCTAATACAAATCAGTAAAAGAATTTATAGAATTTATTTATGATAAACTTGTATTTTAGAATAATTAAAACATGTATAAATCCAAATTATATTAATGAATTCCCAAAAAAAATTAAGAAAAAATTATATTAAAATCCCCTAGTGTTCATATACTCTGAAATACCCAATAGAAATATTTATTGAATTTATTTAAAATTATCTTGTATTTTTATTTGGTTTATCTAGTGATTAAAACATAAATAATTCACCAAAATTCCAATTGATATCTAAAAATTCCCAAAATTTTCACACAATACACTAGTATGATATATAACAATATTATACTTTCAATTTCATCAAAACAAAGGTATAAATCTAAAAGCCTCAAATTCTATGCATGAAGAACCCTCATTTCAACTAAAATTAAATTCGGATAAATTAGCCTTCTATCACTGAAATTGATAGAGGGCTTTTGTAGAGCGCGAAAAATTAAGCAATTTGGGCTATGTAATAATTAACTGTTCTAACTTCCTTTAACTAACATTATAAAATAAATACTAACTAGGTTTACTAACCTAGTTAGTTAACTTGATTTCAATATATAGTTTCCATTTTCGTTAATTACAAAACAACCCATTAACTTATAGCTTAGAAGTTTTGACAATTTAACCTCTTTAAGTTTAACACTTATTTTAACTACCATTTTTAAAGTAGTTAATTAACTCCTTTATTATTTTAAACCGATCTAACTAGGTTTCGCTTATAAATCTCCACCTTTATTCCAGTTTTAATCCTATGCAACACATGACGATTAATTAAATAATCAAAATTATAAATAAAAATTTTCTTTTTTTTAAATTGAGGAGGGTCCGGTTTTACAATCCGGGTCGGATTTCCGAGGTCCAATTTTGACGGATGTTATAGTCTCCCCAACTTTTGGGAATTTCGTCTCGAAATTAGGAGGAACCTGCTCGTATAGGATGAATTCCATATACATAAATGATATCGGTAGATTTAGTGTTAGCGTTAGGAACTCAAATCTTAAGATCAGATTGTTCCTTAGGAATGTCAGGTGACAAGTGTTAAACACAAGTCCTGACGTTGCTGAGAATGCGCTCAAACTAGGATATATCAAGAGGTGTAGACTTATTGAGGCGGTAGCGTTCCTAGCAAGGGTTGTATACCCATTTGAGGAATCGCTTTCAAATGCCATAGATACAAGAATAGGAAGCGTTAATTGTTATGTACAAGACAGCCGATTATAGGCTCTATGATCATTACAATCACGAAGCCTAAGATCGGCGTATCGAGGATTTATTGCAGCTAAAGAGAAAATTACGTCCCAAAGATGACTTGTAACGCGAGAGAGTTTGCAACTGAGCTGTGAGGTATATATGTGATGCCCAACTGCAATCCGTGTCACAGCTTTGGATCTTGAAAAAAAAATTTCTCATAAAATGCCACAATTTGAGTTGAATGAGTGAAATCATAGAATTTGAATTCTCCAATCACAAAACCAAAACAAACTAACTAAAACACTCATGATTAGTCTAATGCTGCTTTTGAAAATTTGACAGACACACTTATATATAGGAAGTACCAGCGGCGTATCCACCATGTCCCTATCCCACATCGTTATTCAAATCATGATTGACGACTCAAACCAACTTCTCATGACCAGTCTAACGAGGCTTTTGATACCTCGATAAGAACACTTATATATAGGAAGTACTAACGGCGTATCCACCATGTCCTTATCAAGTTTCATTGGCTTCGATATTTGGATCAAGACGAACGACATGAATACAACTTACATAGAACTTCTCTCGACCAGTCTGACGAGGCTTTTGATAGTTTGATAAGAACACTTATATATAGGAAGTACAAGCGGCGTATCCACCATATCCTTATCAAATTTCATTGGCTTCGTTAGCGGTTTTGATTGGTTCTATGCGACGACTCAACTCAACTTACTAATTAGATAACCACAACCAAACCACAAACAACCATAGTATGAGTCTCGAACCCAGAAAGGGTGCGACTAAATGGTGGCAGTACCTACATCCATAATTAGACGATACCCACGTCACATAAACTATGGGGAAAGTACGCCATGATGAGTGATGATGTGAAACTGCAACAACATGAACTAGCAATAAAACAAATCATAAATGCATAACATAGCGATACATAAAAACGTCTGAGTAAAGGATGAAAACGATGACAAATAGTAACGTTGAAAGCGTGACAACGGCACAAGGTATCAATGGTACTGATTAAGAGTTGATAATTGTATTGATTAGCGTTAGTGCGAACGTCAAGGATACGAAGTGAGAGTAGCAGGTGAGGTCGTTAATTAGGGAAAACTAAACGTGAAATCGAATGGCGGAGGAGATAACGTATCAACATTGATTTACATTCCTACCAGTCGGGCGATAATTGTAACAACTCTCTTTCAAACTACTATTTCTTATTTTATTTGTCCAATAGGAAACCCTAATTGAGACCCCCAAGTAGTATTGCATGACCCCTAAAATTTTCAAAACAATCAGAACTAGGATCAGGGCCCCTAAAACTCAGGGGGGATAAACCCTAATTGATATTATCTAAACAGTTTTTGATAGAATTCGAATTTGAACGAACCGTCGACTCACCCAAGCTACTGAGACACGGGGCTACCCTATGATAGGGGGTACCCCTCGCGCCACGCGACAGTCCCTCGCGCCACGCGAGAGAGCTGTTTTTCTAGTATATATAGAGGGGTGTGGCACTTGAAGTTTGGCGTTGTTTCGACGTTAAAACTCGTTTCGTACACTGAGATAGCTTCTGTTTAATCCAAAAACACACACAGCACAAAACGCTGCCGCGACAACAGGGTAATAACTCGATCGCTGCTACGGTTAAATGTCCGATCGATTGAAACTATCCGATGGATGTTTAAGTGATGCCCACATTAGGGCTATACCTTGTTATTCGTCGTGAATTTGATGGATGTTAAGTGTTGCACTTTGTCATTCGTTGTGAGGGTTTTAATCTCGTGAATTATCGTAAATGCTGTATTAGTTACTAACCTAGTTCGTGTGCATTATTGTTTAAATTAGGTTATCAGGCTTATCAGTAGGCTAAACTCTGCCCGTTTAAACTTGCAAGGTGAGTGATTCTCTTTTTATTAAAGTTGTTTTACAATACCTCAAACTATTTTCAAAGTTATAATTACAGGGATTAAGTCGTGGTTATCTTGAATCACTGGCAAGTGGGGTATTGTGCACATTACTAATCTCTCACGGTTAGGTTCATCAACCTAACAGTGATAATCATCACTACTCGGGTGAAAGGACCCAATAGTGGTATGACCATCGTCACCAGGGTGTGACACGACGCCAGATAAAAATAAGATAGAAGCCATTATAATCGCTCTTATGCTGTAATTAATAACTATGTGTCGTTTTATCAAATTTGAATGACCCACCAGAATTTCCCCGCTGATAAAAATCTTTTTAAAACATGTTTCAGGTAACCTACTGTGAATCAAGGAAAAGTGCTACGGAGCTGGTACGTGCGTGACTACACATATTTTTACAATGAAATTACACACGAATTGGTTTTAAATTTATAAAAGTGATTATCACTTTTACATCAAAACACACACGAAAGGGGCAAGTGTACCCCGTCATATATGTAGTAAAGTATCGGTAAGAACCAAGTATCGATCCATGGAAATGGGCGGAGAAATAATACTAGACCTTTGCCACTAAATTACCGGTAAAAACATAAATGGTATTGGTTTTAATTAAACTAAAGTAAGCATAAATAAAAACTTATAAAACATAGTAGATTATATATAAATAGCCTTGCTTAATACACACCCACAGCATGTTAACTAAGTCAGTTTTGGCACTAGAAGCATTCGGTCAATTTTCCATTTCGAGACAATTAGTATCCCTTTCGGGAATCCTAACATGACAACCATTCGGAAAGTTAAAACGATAAACACACTTTAACCACCTAAAATTGTTCTTTAACATGCAATTGATAAATGTCTATGAAAATCTCCTAAAAATAAGTTAGTCATCCGTTAGGAGTTTTCTAACCTCACTTAATCAAGGAAAGCAACACCGATAAACACAATGCAACCACCGAGACAAGCATAAACTAGATTAAATCACAACCGAGTTCATTTTACAAATCTTGCACATAAATTCACCAAGATAGCAATTTTGGTCGAAACTACTAACTAAGCTAACAAATCATGGCAAGAATTCATAACAACACCATCTAACCCGTTAGAGTCCTTTCATGAAGGCAAGCTTTCTTGACTAACAATAATTACATTTTATTAAACCACTAACCCGTTAGAGTATCATGGTGCCCACATTTTAACCAAGTTAAACTAGTTAACCAAATTAAAAGTTTACTAATACATGATTAAATAAGCTTCATTTTGCAACTAACTTACCTAACCAAGCACCAATCATCCAACACAATTACTTATAATCAAGAAATCAATATCAATAACAAGGTTGCAAACTAATCATCAAAGATAATCATAGAAAACACTTCCAAATTTCATTACAAACATAGATTAACATACTAATGGTTATAATCAAGTAAGAGATTGTTGTGTTTTTGCCCAAAGGCTACAATAATACATAAATATTAATCTAAATGCTTGAAACATTAACAAAATTCTGGAAAGGGTAGAAATCCAAACCATAAACAAGCACAAGATTAAGAATCCGGATAGTAAATGAGCAAAACCGGGCAATGTGGCTTGAATCCGGGCTAAAGCTGATGCTTCCGGGGCCTGAAAATCGCCTGCAGAGCTCTCCAAAATTCCAGAGTTACTAATAGAATGGTTCTGTTATGTTTTTATGCTTTTTCGAAGTTGCACGGTCGTTCTTGGTTTGGCACGGCCGTGCACTTTAAGCAATTGTTGGTGGTGGTCCACCATACCGCATGACGTCATCAGATCATTGACCAGATTCGAAATCGCACGACCGTTCTTTGGATGGAACGGTCGTTCAGTTCCGGGTTGTTGTTGCACGCCGAGTCGCACTGACCGTTCATCACCGAGACTCTGTTGGTTCATCGGATACGCACGGTCGTTCTTCATATGGAACGACCGTTCTTCACCGAGCCGCCTTGTTTTCCTAGAACGCCCAGTCGCACTGACCGTTCATCACCGAGTTGATCAACTTTGTCGGAGATGCACGACCGTGCATCAGGTGGAACGGTCGTTCCACAGGCCCAGTTCAGAATCCTTAACAGAATGTCCGCAGCTTTGTCGTTTTGTCCAGAAAGTCCTCGTTTTCGCTATCATCTTGTCTGGTATGCTGTTTTAGGCCTGTAAACAAAAAATGTAGATAATTAAGTATCCGAATGACGGTTTTACGGCCGAAAACGCATAAAATAGGGGTAAAACGGGGGACTAAAATATGTGTAAATTAGCGAATATCAAATCTCCCCACACTTGAACCTTGCTTGTCCTCAAGCAAGCTGAACTAAAAAGCAATAAAAGACGGAAACAAACAAGAACGATAATTTACACACTATTTTATTGAAAACTACTATAAACGGTTAGCCGGTTTGTCGAAAGACAACATCAAAAGACTCAAACCCAACAAGCATATGCAATTATAAAGTGACAACCAAAAAGCCGTGACTTCACATTTAATCGACTCAACATGTTAATCTTCACGCGACTCACAATGTTCACACACACTCGGTTTTATTTATGAAACATACATATAATGTGTATGTGCAAACACTCAATGCCTCGTCAATGAAACATGCAATATCATAAGCTTGTCATAAGATCTCGTCTCCACCAACTAACATGCAAATAAGTGTAAATCAAGAGGTCTTTACGGGTTGTAACGTTAGGCTTGGGCGAAGGGTATGGAAGTAGACATATAAAGTGGCGAAAATGGTTAAAACTTGGTAGTAGCGTTTAACTAGCAACAACGTAAACAACTATACATACAAATGCCTTAAAAAGGCGACTATTGCGCAATCGAGCTTATCAACGAAATTTTAACATTTAAGTGTCCAAAATTGCTCGATTTTATCAACTTCACCCTATTTTAGAGTGTTTTATTTTCTGTTTTTTTTTTTTAGCAAACTATACAATAAACTGAAACAAACGCTAGTTAAACGATTATTTTGTCCGAGTTTCAACACTAAAAAGGGTTTAAAACATACAAAGGCTAAATTTGGCTAAGTGGGCGATAATGTGGGTAAACAAAGGTAAACGGGAAGGCTCGACATGGTTAATCCTAAAGGGTAATATAAGGTGAACGGGAAGCACAACACAAAGAACAAGGTTCACAACAAAGGGGTAATCTAAGTGCCTCTATCACTTTTACACAAATTCACAAGTTCATGGTTTTAACAAGCATACTAGTGACAAGTTCTATATTACACATAACATTCGGCTCACTCCTATATCCGAAATGAAGAAATATATAACAATAGGCTTAAATATGCTCACGTAACGGATGGAATGGGTAAAAGTGTGAAAACTATCATGTAAGTCTTTCTTTGTTTGTCACGCTTTCCGGTTCCCTTTTTCAAAAATATTTTGCTTATCAAGTTTTTGTCAAGTCCGATGCTTTCTAAAACACAATCAACCGGTTTATTTACTAAAATATATACAAAATACAGGTATTTTTGAATGATTTTTCTGATTTTCTGATTTTTTTGATTTTTTTTTTTAGAAAACATGAGGACAAACAAAGTTAACAAAGTTAACAAAGTTAACCCCCTCCCCACACTTGAACTTCGCATTGTCCCCAATGCGAAACCCGAAATATAGAGAAAAAGGATAATAGTACTCCCCTCAAGATGATATCTGAAGAAACGAGACTTCCAAAGCTGTGTCTGTCATATGCTCCGGTCAAAGACTTGATAGCCAAAATCTGCAAGTGTGTCATATGGTACAGCAAAATAGAACAGTAACAGAATAAACACAAATAAACCATAATGTACATAAATACTACTAGTCCAAACAAAGACACAACATAAAGTAAAGTGTTTTAAAATACAATACAATCCGAGGGTGTTCGACATACTAAGCAAAAAGAACACCCGAAATGACAAGTACTAAAATAATAATAAAAACCACCAACGAACATCACCACCAACTCCTACTCGTCATCACCGTCATCATCTCTCGTGAAAGATGGGCCCGCACCGCCATAACCAGGTGGGTTCCACGGTGGGAACTGTGGAGGGTGCTGAAAGTAGTCGGGATATGCATGGTGCATCTCCCCGAATAGGTACGAAAATCCGGCACTCACCCCCTGGTATAAGCTCTCCTGGCTATGCCTCAGCTGATCCTGCGTGGCCCTGAGCTGATCCTGACTAGCCCGGATCTGGTCCTGGCTGGTCCTAATCTGATCGATGTACGTACCATGCTGTTCCTGCGTGACACGCATCTGCTGGAACTGCTGATAAAATTCAGGCCAATCCTGATGCTGTAGTACTCATGGTGCTGCGGCTGGTGTGGCGGTGTGTGGTGTGGTGGTGTATGTGGTCCGTGCTGCTCCTGCATCTCTACATCCTCTTCCTCTTCCTCTTCTGGGAGTGGGGGCAACGGGTCCCAGACCTCGTTGTTGAGCCCCCTCAACCTATCCCCGTGATCAGTCTCAACAATTACCCCCATCGCCTTCAGTGACCTGATGTCAACATGAACCCCCTCGGTTATCAGAGTGAGACCCTGAAGTACCTCCTCAGTCATAAGGTGTTCGTTGTACGCAATTTCGGTCACATACTGACTGCCATGTATCTGACTGTTAGAAGTCCTCCCTGAGCACTTCACAAAGTATTCAGCCATTCGCGCCGCTAAGTTGATGGGCGCCTTCTCCACCAATGCGTATAGAAAAATCAAATCTGGTGTTGGACAGTTACCAAGACTGTCCATGCGACCGCATATAGTGTGGCTAAACACATGGTGCATCACTCGCACCAGAGGGTCTCTAAGTCGTGAGGCCTTTGACATCCTTGGGTTGTATGGGTCCCCAACGGCATTTGCAGCCCAAAACTCATCCCGTGCTGCATCAGACGGGAAGGTGAACTGATCTGTGAAGACATCGGGATCATCCATGTCTTCCCTAGTGTAGATCCCGAGTCTCCTTCCCAAACGACCAACCGACCACCGGTGCCATCTACCACACAATCTGAAAGCTATCCGCTCTTTGTGGCGGAATTTGGGTCGTCGAGCAGCAACCGGCTTTTCGTAAGCATATGATGCAAAGAACTCTATGGTAAGCTCCAAGTAAACGGGTCGGTTGCAACCGACCAGATTTGTAAGTGGACGACTCATCATGTTTTCTAAACGGTCATACTGATTTAGTTCTTGCATTACTTCCCAATCCAGCCATCTAGGGACTCCGAATTGCCCCATCCGGGCCCATAATGCGTCTCTTTTTGGAATGCATAAAGCTTCTCGCTCATTGTCGGGGTTGAACTGAAGGAAGGGATGGTTCATCTGTAACGGGGAACATTGTTAGAAAGACAGAAACAGGAGAAAATTGAATTGAAAACAGCCGAGCAGCAAATTATGAATCTTCTGTCCAACTGAGCTGGTCAAGAAGGCACGGTCGTTCTTCGAGACGCACGGCCGTGCGTCACCGAGAACTATCAGACCAAGCCCAGAGATTGTCGGATATGCACGGTCGTGCATCAAGTAGCACGGTCGTGCCACACCGAACAACAGCAGATATCATGAACAAGCCAGAATTACACGATCGTTCCATCTAAGGAACGTCCGTACGACACAGTGTCTGCGGATTTTCGACCCCTGTACGTAGAACAACCTGATTTTTGCCAAATTTTAACAAGTATTAGGTCAACAGGGGTCTGAAAGTCAACTGGGTGTTCACGATACTTCGATTCAACAAGGGTTAGGGTTTCGATTTGTTTATGAAGAGAACCCTAAAATTTTCCTTGAAGAATCGGAAGAAATCTAACCTAGAAAGTAAGAAAACAAGAAATCTAACACTAGAGACGTACCGTGCGAAGTTGGGTGCGAGATCGTGTGAAAAACCGTGCGATTTGGTGTAAAAACCGCTCTGGAACGGCTGCAGTTGCTAGGTTTCGCGAATGAGGGATTTTGCAGTAGATGAGGGTATATATAATGTGCAAAATGACAAAAATGCCCTCAGCCTGACGCACGATCGTTCGCCGTTTGGCACGGTCGTGCGTCTCCGACGACTTTCATTTTCCTCGGTGATGCACCGAGGGTGCGATCCACCATGCCAGGTGCTCGGAAACGCACGGTCGTGCGGATCCTGGCACGGTTGTGCATCAGCTGCAGATCAGAATTTTCTGCAGAAGCCATTTCCAGCAACTGTTTTGGCCGTTTTTCGCCGTTTTTTCGACACACCAACTGTTCTAACAATATTGCAACATAGAACCTTCGCTCGGCACGAATAGAAACTGTACAAACTAACGGGAACTACCTAACTAACCTAAATTACGCTAAAACTACAAAAACATAAAAACGGACAATTTTGCCCCTATAGCGCCAAAGACGCTCCTGCTACATTTTTGTCGGCGAGTCAGGAGCGTAGACTCATGCTAAATTTTTGTCGACGAGTCGATAGCAAGACTCCAAGCTAAAACTAGAAAATAAATCCTAAATGACTAAACTACCCCTAAAGCGCAAAATACGCTCTTGCTGCATTTTTTATCCACGAGTCAGCAGCGTAGACTCTCTCCTCCCCACACTTATGATGTGTGCGGGGTTTGGAGCTCAATGACCTCCATCACCGACTCTGTCGGCCCGGCAACGTATAACTTCAAGCGATGCCCATTTACTTTGAAAATAACGCCGTCCGCGTTCTCTATTGCAACAGTCCCATACGGAAATACCACTTTAACCGTGTATGGGCCCGTCCAACGTGAATGAAGCTTCCCGGGAAATAAGCGCAACCGCGAGTTGTAAAGAAGAACAAGATCGCCCGCTTGGAATTCTTTGTGGTCCTTCAAGCGTTTATCGTGCAATCTCTTCGTGCGCTCCTTGTACAACACCGAGCTCTCATAAGCGCGTTGTCGCAACTCTTCCAACTCATGAATCTGGAGAAACTGGGCTTCACCTCCGGCTTTTAGGTCCAGATTTGCGGTTTTTAGCGCCCACATCGCTTTATGCTCCAACTCAACCGGTAAATGGCATGCCTTTCCGTATACAAGCCTAAAGGGAGTAGTCCTGATAGGCGTCTTGTAAGCCGTACGGAAAGCCCACAACGCTTCATCAAGCTTATCCGACCAATCCTTGCGGTTTGCACCTACCGACCGCTCAAGGATTCTTTTCAGCCCCCGGTTCGTGACTTCCACCTGCCCGCTTGTCTGTGGATGATAGGGCGTGGATAGACGGTGATGCACACCGTAACGGGACAAAGCTCTCTCGAGCTGAGTATTGCAAAAATGCGTCCCTCTGTCACTGATAAGCGCTTTCGGAGCGCCGAACCGGGCAAATAAGCTTTTCAAAAATCTCACGACCACCCTGGCATCATTGGTGGGTAAGGCTTGTGCCTCCGCCCACTTCGATACATAGTCAACCGCGACCAGGATGTACTTATTACCTCGTGAGGGGGGAAATGGTCCCATGAAGTCTATCCCCCAGATATCAAAGACTTCACAAACCTGAATCCAGGTCTGAGGCATTTCATCACGTGTCGATATATTTGTCGCCCTCTGGCAAGCATCGCACGCTCTAACCCAACTCTGCGCATCACAAAATATATTCGGCCAATAAAACCCGGAGTCCAACACTTTCTTGGCGGTAAAGTTGGCTCCATGGTGGCCTCCGGTAGGTCCCTCGTGACAGTGGCGCAGAATATCAGTCGCCTCTTTCCCTGAAACACATCTCCTGATCACCTGATCAGCACCAACCCGAAACAAGTAAGGGTCATCCCAAATGTAGTGCTTGACGTCCGAAAAGAATTTCCTCTTTTGCTGGTGAGTCAACCCTTTAATCAGAATCCCGCAAACAAGGTAGTTCGCAAGGTCGGCGAACCATGGCGACTTATCGCATATCTCAACACTCATCAAAGACTCGTGTGGGAAGTTGTCATTTATGGAATCCCAACGCGCGTCCACGATGTCTCCATGCTCTAACCAAGATAGATGGTCAGCCGCTACATTCAACGCACCCTTTTTATCTTGAATTTCGATATCGAACTCTTGCAGCAACAAGATCCACCTGATCAGACGTGGCTTAGCGTCCTGTTTGCTGAAGAGATATCGGATGGCAGCGTGATCAGTATATATACAACGGTTTTCGAAAGCACCAAGTACGATCTAAATTTGTCAAATGCGAAAACGACCGCCAAGAGCTCTTTTTCTGTCGTGGTATAATGTTCCTGAGCATCGTGAAGAGTTTTGCTCGCATAATAGATCGGGTGAAAGTGCTTTTCTCTCTTTTGGCCAAGAACGGCCCCTATAGCGTAATCACTCGCGTCGCACATAATCTCAAACGGCAAACTCCAGTCCGGTGCAACTAAAATAGGGGCCTCAATCAACTTTTGCTTGAGAAGGTCAAAGGCTCTCAAGCAATCATCTCCGAATATGAACGGAGCGTCTTTCTCCAACAAACGGGTCATGGGTCTGGCGATTTTTGAAAAATCTTTGATGAATCGCCGATAGAACCCGACATGACCAAGAAAGCTCCGTATAGCTCTAACAGAGGTGGGGGGCGGAAGTCGTGAAATGATATCCACTTTGGCTGGATCGACCTCCATACCAGCATGCGAAATCTTATGTCCCAGAACTATGCCCTCCTTCACCATGAAGTGGCATTTCTCCCAGTTCAGGACCAGATTCGTATCCTCACACCTCTTCAACATTTTTCTCAAATTTTCCAAGCAATGATCGAAGGAATCCCCAAATACCGAAAAATCATCCATGAAAACCTCCATGGAATCCTCGATCATGTCATGGAAAATTGCAACCATGCATCTCTGGAAGGTCGCTGGTGCATTACATAACCCGAAAGGCATCCGCCGGTAGGCGAATGTGCCGAAGGGGCATGTAAAGGTAGTCTTCTCCTGATCCTCAGGAGCGATAGGAATCTGAAAGTACCCAGAGAATCCGTCTAGGAAACAGTAATACAACTTGTGACAACCCGTACTTTCAAGATCACTTTCTGTTCATTTCGTTAAACTTATTAAGGATAATTTATAATATGTGATGGGTTATAATTTGGTGATGGAGAGCATATTATATAATTTGGTTATAATATATGAATTATTTAGCAAGCAGTCAATCACACATCTTCTTGGTCGCACATTCCCCGGTTGGTTTCGGCCCAAACCTAACAAACCCAACTGAGCCCAACCCACTTGCATTAAAATGCATACTCGCACCCATGTATACGGATTTCACTCTTTTTTTTTGAAAAACACAAACTCTACAAACCCTAAACACCTCCCCTCCGAAGCTCTCATGGTCGGCAACCGATACCGTCATCTCGGTACATCTTGCGGTACGTACGATCTCCTTGGTTTAGTGCAGGAACTTCATTGTTGTTGATTTGCTTTAATTAATACATATTCTGTAAGCAATGATAACACTTGGAGGAATAGACACATTTGATAACTTGAGTTCGATAAAAATAAATTGTTATGTTATTATGGATGGTCGAGTAATGATTGGATGTTAGGATGAATGCCATGTGATCGACACCATAATGATCATCGTAATTTCGATACCGATTAGTATAGATCACAGACCGGTACGGAATAATGCTTCGATGATGATAAGTATGAAGGATCTGTATATGGGTGATTAAATAATGATTCATAACAAGAACTAGTTCATGATTTCAGGATCACTTGATGATGATTATGTTCTTAGAATGAATTGAATATTATTAGATTGATTATGGCAATTGACTGTTAACTTGATTTATGGAATGTTGGCTGAGTAAAGGGGAAGGTGGTTATGGAAATCGTCTTGGATTGCGGTACTGCGTAACCGAAACCGTGCAAACAAAAGATCGCTACTGTATGGGTGAATTCATGTGATAGCGGTCAAATGCACAAGTTGGGTCGCACCCTTACATGGTACTTGTACACTAATCGAGTGCAGCCCATTCAATTGGGCTTTACATGTTGATCGGGTCGCGGGATAACCGCACACCAGTCCATGAACAAAATAGGAGTTGCACGTTTACGTGAATGACAAACCGATCGATAAGTAAATGTGTGAAATATAAACTTGTGATGTGGACTTGTGTGACCCGAACACCTGTTATGACACTTCATGTTGACAAAGGGCCATTATGTTGCATGATCAACCATTATAACGTGCATGATATTTATGTGAATACTATATGTATGTGTTCGAAATTCTTGAGCTGGGTTTTAATGGAGATGTACAAGCTTACAAGCATAGAGTACAACTTAAATATGTTGGGTGGTTCAAAATATTACATATTTAAATCTAGGTTCTTTTATTATGGTATAGAAATAATGAAAGTGGCTTTGTCCTATCTGTTGGATCTTGCTATATGAATTGATTATTTGAAAAACTTGATAACGAGTGTACAACTTTTGGAGCATAGGATACCACTCATAAAACAATTTAGGATAAAACAAGCAATTGAACACCTTGTCTGTAGCCGTACACTATATTCACATGATTTCACACTTAATTCTTGGGTTTCTTTCATGAGAATTGGTCATACAAGGGAATAGTCTATTTTTTTATAAAAAAAAAAAACAACCAGTTTGTTGTCTGGGCTGATAGGGTCACGTTTTGGGCTTATGATATTGATATTTGGCCGCCCAACGCTGATATCATATTTTGGACTGAAGTAAACATTGGGCCGTGTGTGGTTTGGGCCGCCTATTGCTATGATAAAGCGAGGGACTGATTTGAGACATGAATACTTGATTACGTGATTATACGATGTTTGTAGGATGTTTCGTGGTGTGAATAACTATTATGACTTGTATGCTAATATGTGAAATGCTTGAGGTGAACCTTGAATACGTGAACTGCTTGTACGCGAAATACATCTAAAACTGACCATTATCGGTAATCCTTTTAGGACGTGTTTGTTCGACTGTTAATCAAGTAAACAATCTAACCGAGCAAAACCAAGGTGAGTTCACTACACTCGAGCATGCGTCCTAGTGGTTGGGGACAGTCAGTGGGTATCCCGTTGAGGGATAAGTCTTTTGGGTAAAAACGGGTATATTGGTTAATATTCTCACCTATCATTCTTGTAAGTCCCTTATTATGTTACCTGGAGGGTAACGGGTATTAGTTGGTAGCGCTACTTAGGTTTGGCACCCTCACACCGCTCCTAGATAGGACGGATGTGAACTAATGACCCAGTCGTGGCCCAGTACTAGATAGGAGTACGTGGGAAGGGCAGTCATGTATTTCAGGAGCCGTCTTGTTCGGAATTGGGATATTAACAATATTACTTGCATTTGTCAGTGAACTGTTTTACATACAACTGGTAACAAACGTTTTCTTAAACTGTGAACTCGCCAGCTTTGTCTGATACACTTGTTACATGCTCGCAGGTCGTTAGGTATCTTGGAACAGGAACTTGCTGGCTGGAGGGCATGAGTGGTCATGGTTCACACTGATTGGTTTTATTTATTGAACATTGGTTCTTACATTTGTGTGGAAAATGTTTATATTGTGATACGTTAACACTTCCGCTGAATTTGCTGGTTTCGAATAACTTATGTTTGGATTTTAATATTAAATGATGAAACTTTATTTTAAACTTATGGATTCAATGTAATTGGTGGCTTACTGCTAGTGGGTCACACGCCTAACAGGGACACTCCCTAGGTGATATTTTGAGGGTGTGACAGTTTGGTATCAGAGCCACTGGTTATAGTGAACTTGGTTTTAAAATGTTTCTATAAAACCAGCCTATAACCGAACAGTTCTGAATACGCAAATACGACCATGACACTCAGCTCCAGACTGCAAGGTTCGTCTCCCGTATACTCATTGTACTACATAACTAGTGAACGCTTACATATGAAATTGCATGTGATTGCACGTTTAGCACAACAGTATGAATTCATGTATTACTTGCATGTGTTATATGACTGATAGGGTGGTATTTCCCTAAACATTTGTGACTCGCGTTTCGTGATGCTCTTTGTTTGTTACTTGAGTTTGAGGAACCATTTTACATGAGTTAGGAGGAGCCGAGATGAGCATGCAAATCACAATATTATTGTGGGTGCACACATAATAATAATGTGGGGTGCATGTGAGTCCCAGTGAGACTTAACGAGTGAAAAAGGGGTTCTGTTCCGTTATTTGATCGATGTGAAACACAACAGTCTATAAGAGTCATAGCAGTGATTGTCTCTTACTTGAATGTGACCTTTTCACTCCTCTCTGAATCCTTTTGAATCTCGATGCTATCGAGTATTACTTGAACACCCATCTGAACGCCTAGCGAACTGTGTAGAATGTTAGGTGCTTGCACGGACATCCCTGAGTTGGATGTTGCAACGACAATGAATAGTCTATACCTTTCTCATTTTTCTTCGTTTGCTGGAACTCTATGTATTGACGTCTCAGACTCTGAAGTGTGATCACTTCTGCAACACTCTCGCAGCATACCGCGTATTACTCAATTGACTTGCTAGATCGATGGACAAAAGGGTAAGCATAGTATTTTACCGACCTCAGTATTTGGACAACCCTGATTACCGGCAACAGACACCAGCGAATTGACTTCAATCGAATCCTTAACTGTAACTAGCGACTTATGGGAGTCAACTCCTATGAATCAATCGGGACATAAACAAATGAAAATTGACGATAGAGTGGAATGCGTGACTCCCCACACAGTGAGTAGTGCCTTAGTACGTGACACGGAATGTGAAAGATGTATCCTGTTGGTGTAAAGTCACAGAACTACATTACAAACAGTGACATTAGAGGCAACAGTCACAGCGACATTGAGGTGCACATAATCGTAGCGTATGGTATGGAAATGAAGATGCCTACGACATGGTGTGGCCGTACTAAATCAAGACGATAACAACCAAGGGAATGACGACAGTACTGGGAATTCTCGTAACAAAAACAACTACATGGGAATGATGCTCATGGGAGGGTACTTAGGGTGGCGTGGGCGACGCCAGGAATATAACAACAAGGTGGCCTACACGTTTTTGGTAACTAATCACTTCGTCTCTGTTTAACCCTAACGCTTCCTGAAAACCAAACATGTTGGGGGAATCGACTGATGGCAGGTAAATTGAAACCTCATATGCTTGTTGGGGTGCAAACTCAGTCTTGTGGGACAAGTGTTCGACCTTGACCTTTCTTCTGCTATCCTTGATAGTTCTGTTGTAGTAGTTAGTGTGGATTGGTTATCCAGATATCACACAAATATACCTTGTGAGGAGAAAATTTTGAGTATCCCTCTCTCTAGCGGCGAATTGTCGTCTGTCCTAAAGCATCAGTGAGGGGTAATGGTTAGTATCATTTCAGCAATGAAAGCCAGGAACCTCTACGGAGGGACTACTCTGCTATGTTAACAACCTTTACCGATGTAAAGGCTAGGAAAAAGATGATCGAGGATCCGCCAAATTGTTCGTGATTCCTCTCGTTGTGCTACACGAGGGACTTGCAGGTTTACTTCCACACCTGTTGGGTAGAATCTCAGTTTGATCTCGCGTCGGAGGTAGCCCAGATTACTCGTACTCTTACCGTCTTGCACCAGGAGGGTTGCAAGAGCTATCTAATCAACTTTAGGAACTGTTGGACAGGAGTTGGTAGGACCTAGTTTTTCTCTTTGGGGAGCCCCAGTTATATCCGGGAAGTAAGCCTTTTCGTACGTGCGCTAGCTATCAAAAACTTAACAAGGAGACAGTTAAGAACCGTTTGCCTCGATCATGTATTGGCAACCTGTCTACCAGTGTGAGGGTCAAGCTTCCATTCGAGGAATGACTAACGAATGAACCATCATCAGATGGGAGTCCAGAGGGGAGAATGTTCCTACAACGGCATATCAGACGCAGGGCGGCCATTGCGGTGTTGTATTCCAAAACCTCTGGGCTAATCATCACAACGGCAGCTGCATGGATCACATGAATCGACTATGATTATTGACGTGTTGAATCATTTCCAGGAGGAAGGAACATCATAGACGGCATCTGTATTTTATTTTAGGGCTTCTGAGGGAGGAGCCATTACGTGCGAAGTCTTGGTTAGTGTAACATATAGATTCGAGAGATGCATTTGATCATGTAACCAACAAAGACGGAATACACGTGAATCTCGCTAATATCCATTCTATTAGAAACTGATCGACACCAAAGATCCCTTTGGGGGTACGGCAAACCCTTGGTTTCGCAAGATACTATCGCAGATTCATCGTAGGATTTTCAAAAGATTGTGCAGCTCTAACCTCTTTAACACAGCAGTATGCTGTGTATCCGTGGGAGACAGAACAGGAGAACGTCTCTTCAAGCTTTTGAAACTCAACACTACAATATACTTAGTATCGTATTTACCTGAGGGTACGGGTGATCTAGTGGTGTACTATGACAGTTCGAACCAGAGTTCCAGTTACACGCCGACGCAACACGAAGAAAGTAAGGTGGATTTACTAGAAGATTTGCACGTGTCCCAACCTACGGTGGAAGCTATGGTCTTTGGATTTAAGCTAGAGGCATTACTTGGACGGTACCAAATGCACTATTTAGACCGATCACAAGGGCCTCCCGTGTACCTTTGTTTCAGAAGAGCTAAACATGTAATAGCATCGCTGGATGGAACTCTTGAATGATTACAACGGTGAAACCTGAACGTGCGCGAGCCTTGCAACTCACTATCGACTCTACCCTACCTGATCAGACTCGCTCTATTCAAATTGGAGAACAAAAGAAAGGAAATTTTCAAGTTGAACCCATGCGGGGCATGGAGAAGCAACCTTTGGCGAGTCGGACGATATTCGCCACCTCATGGAACGAATGTGGATCTCATTATACGGCAACTGCAAGGAATTTATGTTGACCAAAGCACACCGGCTTCGATATTCTAGTCGTCCGGGTTTTGATGAGAGATATTAGGATCAATAAATCTCGTACTGGTGATCGGGCATGAAGGCCCACCTGGCAATGTATGTGAGTGATGTTTGACTTGTAGGAAAGTCAAGGTGGAGTATCAGCAACCAGAAACATCCATATGGAAATGAGAACAAACTGCCATGGGTTTTGTCGCTAGTCTACTTACAACTCGAATGGAAACAATATCACCTAGGTGATCGTTGATTGTCTCATGTAACCAGTACACCCTCTTGCAATCAAGGAAATTGATGAGTCTTCACAGCTTGTGAACATTCCGCTGAGAAAGGCGGCTATTTAGGCACGAGGTGCCAACTCCTGTATCCCTGAATTTGATCCATACCCGATTTATGATAGGCACTACACAACACTCTTGGCACACGACTAGACATGAGTATTACTTATCACCATAGAGCAAATGGTCAGAGTTGACACTCGAGGACATGCTGCGAGCAAGTGTGGGATTGACTTAGTAAAAATTTGAAGGACACATACCTTTGGCTGAGTTCTACTATAGTAGTTATCATTCTAGTATTCAGACAACTCTATTTGAGGTATTGCATGGACAATAACGCTAATCTCCTTGTTGGATTAAGGTGGGTGACAACCTAATCACAGGTCCAAGACTTGTACTCGAAACTCTTGGGAAGATTGCTTGGATCGGAAGTCGTTTGGCAGCAACGAGTGACCGTCAGGAAAGTCGATAAGCTTAGAAAACACTGGGAGTTCGCTGTAGGCGATCGTGTCATGTTGAAAATCTCACCCTTAGAGGGTGTGGTACGATTAGGAAGCGTCGCAAGCTTAACTTACATAACGTCGAGTTATTCAGAATTTTGGAGAGAATCGGTCACGTCGCCTACAAACTCGAGTTACCCGACGAATTGGGTAATGATCACGATGTCATTTATGTCTCAAACCTAAAGAAGTGTTTGTCCAATGAAACACTTGTGATACCTTTGCTAGAGCTTAAGGTTAACGACAAGTTGCGGTGTATCGAGGAATCCACTGAAAACATGGACCAGGAAGTCAAGGCCCATAAGCATAGCCGAATCCCAATCCTGAGGGTTCGTTGGAACTCAAGACGTGGACCGGAGTTTACTTGGGAGCGTGAGGATCAGATGAAGCTCAAGTATCCTCAACTTTTTTTCCTGATGACCAATCTAATTCTAGTGGAACTAGCGAATTTCGGGACGAAATTCCGTTTCAAGTTGGGGATGATGTGGCACCCGGGGAAAATCTGCAGCAATCTTGATTTATCACTTCACTTCTCTGTGCTTACTTATTAAATTTTCTCTGTGCTTACTTATTAAATTTCGGGACGAAATTTCTTTCAAGTTGGGGATGATGTGACAACCCGTACTTTCAAGATCACTTTCTGTTCATTTCGTTAAACTTATTAAGGATAATTTATAATATGTGATGGGTTATAATTTGGTGATGGAGAGCATATTATATAATTTGGTTATAATATATGAATTATTTAGCAAGCAGTCAATCACACATCTTCTTGGTCGCACATTCCCCGGTTGGTTTCGGCCCAAACCTAACAAACCCAACTGAGCCCAACCCACTTGCATTAAAATGCATACTCGCACCCATGTATACGGATTTCACTCTTTTTTTTTTGAAAAACACAAACTCTACAAACCCTAAACACCTCCCCTCCGAAGCTCTCCTGGTCGGCAACCGATACCGTCATCTCGGTACATCTTGCGGTACGTACGATCTCCTTGGTTTAGTGCAGGAACTTCATTGTTGTTGATTTGCTTTAATTAATACATATTCTGTAAGCAATGATAACACTTGGAGGAATAGACACATTTGATAACTTGAGCTCGATAAAAATAAATTGTTATGTTATTATGGATGGTCGAGTAATGATTGGATGTTAGGATGAATGCCATGTGATCGACACCATAATGATCATCGTAATTTCGATACCAATTAGTATAGATCACAGACCGGTACGGAATAATGCTTCGATGATGATAAGTATGAAGGATCTGTATATGGGTGATTAAATAATGATTCATAACAAGAACTAGTTCATGATTTCAGGATCACTTGATGATGATTATGTGCTTAGAATGAATTGAATATTATTAGATTGATTATGGCAATTGACTGTTAACTTGATTTATAGAATGTTGGCTAAGTAACGGGGAAGGTGGTTATGGAAATCGCCTTGGATTGCGGTACCGCGTAACCGAAACCGTGCAAACAAAAGATCGCTACTGTATGGGTGAATTCATGTGATAGCGGTCAAATGCACAAGTTGGGTCGCACCCTTACATGGTACTTGTACACTAGTCGAGTGCAGCCCATTCAATTGGGCTTTACATGTTGATCGGGTCGCGGGATAACCGCACACCAGTCCATGAACAAAATAGGAGTTGCACGTTTACGTGAATGACAAACCGGTCGATAAGTAAATGTGTGAAATATAAACTTGTGATGTGGACTTGTGTGACCCGAACACCTGTTATGACACTTCATGTTGACAAAGGGCCATTATGTTGCATGATCAACCATTATAACGTGCATGATATTTATGTGAATACTATATGTATGTGTTCGAAATTCTTGAGCTGGGTTTTAATGGAGATGTACAAGCTTACAAGCATAGAGTACAACTTAAATATGTTGGGTGGTTCAAAATATTACATATTTAAATCTAGGTTCTTTTATTATGGTATAGAAATAATGAAAGTGGCTTTGTCCTATCTGTTGGATCTTGCTATATGAATTGATTATTTGAAAAACTTGATAACGAGTGTACAACTTTTGGAGCATAGGATACCACTCATAAAACAATTTAGGATAAAACAAGCAATTGAACACCTTGTCTGTAGCCGTACACTATATTCACATGATTTCACACTTAATTCTTGGGTTTCTTTCATGAGAATTGGTCATACAAGGGAATAGTCTATTTTTTTATAAAAAAAAAAACAACCAGTTTGTTGTCTGGGCTGATAGGGTCACGTTTTGGGCTTATGATATTGATATTTGGCCGCCCAACGCTGATATCATATTTTGGACTGAAGTAAACATTGGGTCGTGTGTGGTTTGGGCCGCCTATTGCTATGATAAAGCGAGGGACTGATTTGAGACATGAATACTTGATTACGTGATTATACGATGTTAGTAGGATGTTTCGTGGTGTGAATAACTATTATGACTTGTATGCTAATATGTGAAATGCTTGAGGTGAACCTTGAATACGTGAACTGCTTGTACGCGAAATACATGTAAAACTGACCATTATCGGTAATCCTTTTAGGACGTGTTTGTTCGACTGTTAATCAAGTAAACAATCTAACCGAGCAAAACCAAGGTGAGTTCACTACACTCGAGCATGCGTCCTAGTGGTTGGGGACAGTCAGTGGGTATCCCGTTGAGGGATAAGTCTTTTGGGTAAAAACGGGTATATTGGTTAATATTCTCACCTATCATTCTTGTAAGTCCCTTATTATGTTACCTGGAGGGTAACGGGTATTAGTTGGTAGCGCTACTTAGGTTTGGCACCCTCACACCGCTCCTAGATAGGACGGATGTGAACTAATGACCCAGTCGTGGCCCAGTACTAGATAGGAGTACGTGGGAAGGGCAGTCATGTATTTCAGGAGCCGTCTTGTTCGGAATTGGGATATTAACAATATTACTTGCATTTGTCAGTGAACTGTTTTACATACAACTGGTAACAAACGTTTTCTTAAACTGTGAACTAGCCAGCTTTGTCTGATACACTTGTTACATGCTCGCAGGTCGTTAGGTATCTTGGAACAGGAACTTGCTGGCTGGAGGGCATGAGTGGTCATGGTTCACACTGATTGGTTTTATTTATTGAACATTGGTTCTTACATTTGTGTGGAAAATGTTTATATTGTGATACGTTAACGCTTCCGCTGAATTTGCTGGTTTCGAATAACTTATGTTTGGATTTTAATATTAAATGATGAAACTTTATTTTAAACTTATGGATTCAATGTAATTGGTGGCTTACTGCTAGTGGGTCACACGCCTAACAGGGACACTCCCTAGGTGATATTTTGAGGGTGTGACACAACTTCCCCGACAGACGTTCCAACATCTGGTCGATGAATGGAAGCGGGAAGTGATCCTTGCGAGTAGCATCATTGAGCTTGCGGTAGTCAATGGAAACTCGCCACCCAGTGACGGTACGAGTAGGAATTAGCTCATTCCTATCATTTGAAACTACAGTCATACCACCTTTCTTAGGTACAACCTGCACCGGACTCACCCACACAGAGTCCGAAATAGGATAAATCATGCCGGCATCCAACAACTTAATCACCTCCTTTTTCACCACGTCCTGCATATTTGGATTTAAACGCCTCTGATGCTGTGCACATGGTTTGTACTCGTCTTCCATCAGAATCTTGTGAGTACAAAAAGAAGGATTGATGCCCTTGATATCCATGATTTTCCATGCAATGGCTCTCTTATGAAGTCTCAGAACCTCGAGAAGCTGATTTTTCTCATCCTTTTCCAATGATGCCGAAATTATGACCGGTAGGCGACGCTCCTCATCCAGAAATGCATACTCGAGATGTGGTGGGAGTTCTTTCAACTCCAAAGGCATCGGATCTTCAACCGAAGGCTCTGCTTCCTCCTTTTTCACATGGTCAATTTCAAGAAATCTCTCCGGACTCTAGGAACCATCGTCACCAATCTGATAGACTGGCTGCTCGAAATCGTGGCCCTCTTGCGTAATGCCAATCAGGTCCCTACACGACAGACGTGTGTCCGAATCAATCTCGTCAATAGTACCTTGAAAATGAGAGCACACACATGCATCGACAATGTCGACGTAATAAAGCTTGTCATCGTGACATTGCGGATGCTGCATCGATCTTTTGATATCGAATGTCACGTGCTCATCATTCACTCGGAGCGTGATTTGGCCAGCTGCCACATCAACAATCGTCCTCGCTGTATTGAGGAAAGGACGTCCAAGTATCAAAGGTACCCTTGAATCTTCGTCCATGTCAAAGATAACAAAGTCCACGGGGAAAACAAATTTATCGATTTTTACAAGCATGTTTTCCACAAATCCGCGCGGATACTTTATTGAGTGATCTGCCAACCGAATGCTCATCCTAGTAGGTGACGGCTCACCCAGATCCAGTTTAGTAAAAACCTTATATGGCATAAGGTTAATACTCGCTCCCAAGTCAGCCAATGCATGGCTAACAGACATGTTTCCAATCAAACACGGGAGCGTAAAGCTACCAGGATCTCCCATTTTCGTGGGCAGACGGTTTTGCAGAACGGCGGAACAAGTTTCATTCATCACCACACATGATATATCCTCGAGCTTCTATTTATTCGAGAGGATATCCTTAAGGAATTTTGCATACTTTGGCATCTGGGCCAAGGCTTCAACAAACGGTATATTGATGTGTAGTTGCTTAAACAGCTCAAGGAACTTACCGTATTGTTCTTCATTCTTCTGCTTCTTCAGCCTGCCTGGATAAGGTACTGGAGGAGTGTAATCTTTGACCGGCTCCTGGACTTGTGCTGTACTTGCTGGGCGTAGCCTGGCTTGCACCTCGTCCGGTGTGTCAGTCGGGACCGCTTCAGTGATCGGTGCTGAGTCCGATATGACGGGTCCGGTAGTTTTTCCACTCCTGGTCATGACAGCATTCACATCCCTGTGTCCGCCCGGGTTTGGTTCTGTATTACCCGGAAGACCGCCTGGGGGTCTTTTGGACATCATCTGTGCCAGCTGACCAACCTGATTCTCGATATTCTGAATCGAGGCCTTCTGACTCCTCATTTCTCCCTCGTTAGCTAGAAAACGATCTTCGCTTTGTTGGTATCGTTTTTCAGAGCTAGAGAGAAGCTGAGCCATCATATCCTCCAGCTTGGAACTAGACTGAGGGGCCTGCTGCTGGGAGCTACTCCCAGTGCCCTGATTCTGGTACGAATATGGACGCTGCTGGTAGGGTTGGTTGTACTGCTGGTACTGCTGACCCTGCTGAGGCGCTGGAGCACGCTGAGTGAACCCCAATGGGTTCTGATTTCCTGCGTTCGCTCGCCACCCAAAATTTGGGTGATTTCTCCAACCGGGATTATAGGTGTTGCTGTACGGGTTGTTCTGCGTCCTTACCTGATTACTCACGAAATCTACTTCTTCGTGGCCCTCATATACGACTCCCTGAAAACATGCCCCAGGCTCGTGTGACACTCCGCACTGGTCACATCCCGAGCCAGCATGCGCAATCATCTGGGACCTGTCGAATCTCGATGCAAGAGCTGAGATTTGTGCAGTAATGGCCGTGTAGTCGTCTACAGCATGAACTCCTGAACGAGATGATGATGATGATGCCCGACCTCTATCTCCGTCCCGATGCGAGCTGGATTTCAACGCAGCTTTTTCGATAATATCATACGCTTCAGTCGGCGTCTTAGTTCCAAGATCGCCGCCCGCGTTCACGTCTAATCGCTCCTGCGTATTATAGCTGAGCCCCTGATAGAACGTCAAAACCAGCTGTCACTTGGAGAAGCCGTGATGTGGCACATCAATCAACAAATCCTTGAATCTCTCCCAAGCCGCATGCAACGACTCGCCCTCGTCCTGGCGAAAGGAAACAATCCGGTTCCGTAGTTTGTTCGTTTTCTCAGGTGGAAAATATTTCTGCATAAACTGTTCCGCCAACTGATTCCAGGTCCTGATGGACCCGGCAGGAAGTGACATAAGCCAAGCTCTAGCTTTGTCACGCAACGAAAACGGAAACAACCTCAACCGAATCGCATCCTCCGAAACACCTGTCATCCTAAATGTCGAACAAATAGCAAGAAAAGCAGCGATATGCCTCCCGGGATCCTCATGCTCACGTCCGTCAAACTGTACTGAATTCTGCACCATGTTAATAACACTAGATTTAATTTCAAAATTAGGTGCATCTATAGTGGGCTGAAGGATACTCGGCTCCAGGCCTGCCCTTCCGGGCTGATTCGTTTCATTCAACGGTCGGTCGTCGTCCGCCATGACGACTCTCTCCTCGTCCCCTGAGCTTTTGTCTTCAGAGATAATCACCGGCCCGTCGATTGCATTTGCTATGCGTTGTGCAACGACAAGCGACCTTTCGCGTAGCCTCTTACTTCTTCTAAGATTATGCGTTGGTTCGTCAGTCGGCTCAGCAATAGCGGGCGCGGGAGTTGAGGACATCAACCTGCAAACGAAAAACTGACATCAACGGCGCCAAAAACTTGGTACGTGCGTGACTACACATATTTTTACAATGAAATTACACACGAATTGGTTTTAAATTTATAAAAGTGATTATCACTTTTACATCAAAACACACACGAAAGGGGCAAGTGTACCCCGTCATATATGTAGTAAAGTATCGGTAAGAACCAAGTATCGACCCATGGAAATGGGCGGAGAAATAATACTAGACCTTTGCCACTAAATTACCGGTAAAAACATAAATGGTATTGGTTTTAATTAAACTAAAGTAAGCATAAATAAAAACTTATAAAACATAGTAGATTATATATAAATAGCCTTGCTTAATACACACCCACAGCATGTTAACTAAGTCAGTTTTGGCACTAGAAGCATTCGGTCAATTTTCCATTTCGAGACAATTAGTATCCCTTTCGGGAATCCTAACATGACAACCATTCGGAAAGTTAAAACGATAAACACACTTTAACCACCTAAAATTGTTCTTTAACGTGCAATTGATAAATGTCTATGAAAATCTCCTAAAAATAAGTTAGTCATCCGTTAGGAGTTTTCTAACCTCACTTAATCAAGGAAAGCAACACCGATAAACACAATGCAACCACCGAGACAAGCATAAACTAGATTAAATCACAACCGAGTTCATTTTACAAATCTTGCACATAAATTCACCAAGATAGCAATTTTGGCCGAAACTACTAACTAAACTAACAAATCATGGCAAGAATTCATAACAACACCATCTAACCCGTTAGAGTCCTTCCGTGAAGGCAAGCTTTCTTGACTAACAATAATTACATTTTATTAAACCACTAACCCGTTAGAGTATCATGGTGCCCACATTTTAACCAAGTTAAACTAGTTAACCAAATTAAAAGTTTACTAATACATGATTAAATAAGCTTCATTTTGCAACTATCTTACCTAACCAAGCACCAATCATCCAACACAATTACTTATAATCAAGAAATCAATATCAATAACAAGGTTGCAAACTAATCATCAAAGATAATCATAGAAAACACTTCCAAATTTCATTACAAACATAGATTAACATACTAATGGTTATAATCAAGCAAGGGATTGTTGTGTTTTTGCCCAAAGGCTACAATAATACATAAATATTAATCTAAATGCTTGAAACATTAACAAAATTCTGGAAAGGGTAGAAATCCAAACCATAAACAAGCACAAGATTAAGAATCCGGATAGTAAACGAGCAAAACCGGGCAATGTGGCTTGAATCCGGGCTAAAGCTGATGCTTCCGGAGCCTGAAAATCGCCTGCAGAGCTCTCCAAAATTCCAGAGTTACTAATGGAATGGTTCTGTCCTGTTTTTATGCTTTTTCGAAGTTGCACGGTCGTTGTTGGTTTGGCACGGCCGTGCACTTTAAGCAATTATTGGTGGTGGTCCACCATACCGCATGATGTCATCAGATCGTTGACCAGATTCAAAATCGCACGACCGTTCTTTGGATGGAACGGTCGTTCAGTTCCGGGTTGTTGTTGCACGCCGAGTCGCACTGACCGTTCATCACCGAGACTCTGTTGGTTCATCGGATACGCACGGTCGTTCTTCATATGGAACGACCGTTCTTCACCGAGCCGCCTTGTTTTCCTAGAACGCCCAGTCGCACTGACCGTTCATCACCGAGTTGATCAACTTTGTCGGAGATGCACGACCGTGCATCAGGTGGAACGGTCGTTCCACAGGCCCAGTTCAGAATCCTTAACAGAATGTCCGCAGCTTTGTCGTTTTGTCCAGAAAGTCCTCGTTTTCGCTATCATCTTGTCTGGTATGCTGTTTTAGGCCTGTAAACAAAAAATGTAGATAATTAAGTATCCGAATGACGGTTTTACGGCCGAAAACGCATAAAATAGGGGTAAAACGGGGGACTAAAATATGTGTAAATTAGCGAATATCAGAGCACTCATAAAGCTTGAAGTAGTGGCTCAGTTAAATAAATAAACATGTTTTGTAAACCAGGGAATTTGCTAGTGAAATTCCTCTATTGTAAATTACGGGGTTCGTCCCAAGTTATGAAATAAAATAATTGGGCATTTTCAAGTTTAAAGATCCTGTTAAAACTTCCGCTGCCAAATCAAATAATAAATACCATGGGTTCTGTCCCACGGCTCCTGGAACGGGTAAAACCGGGACGGGGGCCGTGACAGAAAAAAGTGGTATCAGAGCCACTGATTTAAGCCAATTAAGTATTTAGAAATACTTAATTTTTCTGATTGCCATTCTGTGATTCTGTGAAATTTTAGTTTACAAAATTTTAACTTAGAATTTTGTGTGTTTCTTCATATATGCTAACAACATAAACGAACTATCAGAAGCCCTTCAAAACTTTACTATCCATACCACAGATATGGATACTACCGACACTCTCACGGGCTACCAGGCTGATATGGAAGAGCCAATGGTATTCCGGGCCCAACCCCAGGATAAACCAAAGGTGAAAAAAAGAAGAAGGTTTGTAGGCTGGAGGCGTGTGCGTAGGAAAAGACCAACGATACCGAAAGAAAAAGTTAAAAAGGTTGAGGATCCCAAGGATAAGGGAAAAGGAATAGAGATTGGGGAAAGTTCTGGGCAAGCCCAGGAAATGCCATCCTGGGAGGAGCTAGACCGTAAACTGGCACAGAGTGACCTCATCGGACCTGCCGATGAAGACTTTTTCTATTACCCGGTTGAATCCCAACTCCCAGTAGATTTGGAGCCTGCTATCCCAGATCCCATTGTTAACCCCCCCAACCTCTACCAGGAGAACTAGAAGAATGGTGGTCCACCAACTGACAATTTTAGAACCTCTTGAATAACCCTAACACCTTTTTCCCTCAGTTCGACCCGGAGCCTGCACCAAACCCAGCAATATGCAATGAGAACTTGGCTGAACTCCGCCACTATGGCGAGGAGCTAATAGATGCAGGGAATAGAATCCGGGAAGTGGGAGAACAGATCTCCTGGAAGTACGACGAGAGGGAACGTCGTTTCTGAAGTGCCAGCTGACGGGGATAGTATGTGGTGGTGTGGTGTTTTGTTTAATAATAATAAAATAATAAATAATATAATCTTGTAAAATAACTTAAAATAAACTTTTGTAAGATAATCAGTGTGTACGGATGGATACTACTAAAATATATAAAATCGGATATTCGCAAAGTCGACAATTTTGACTATACGTGTTAGTGTGATTTTGTGTTTTTGTGTTTTTGTGTTATTTGACTATTTGTTAATTTACCGTACGGGTAAGCAAAGAATTTCGGACATCTATCGTCAACTAGATAATTCACTAAAAGATAAGGGAACCTCATCTCAATCAAATTCCTCAAGATACTCAGCAGATACTGAGGAAGGAATATTTGTTCGTAAGGCACAGTCTAAGAAACCACTTACCTCTAAGAAAAAAAGTTGGATTATTAGAAAAAGTCAAGAGAAAAGAAAGAAGTCACAATCAAAAGGAATGATAACTAATAAGGAAACTCAGGAAATAGGCAATAACCCACAATGGGAAGATGAATTGGATGAAAAGTGGGCGAATCTCTATATGTTAGCCACTACAGCAGTAAATGCCAACTTTTAATTAAGTTAAACTGCCAAACCCGGACCAACCAATAAAATTAGATCTAAACACCCTGACCCAGTACTAGCACCCATATCATCTATGAGCCAGAAACTTTGCCCATTAGATAAACAACTTAATAAGAGGAGATAAAAAGCACGCTGAGCATAATATTCCTAGCTAGACTAAAATAATAAATGCACAACCCCTAGTATATTTTGAATTTCAGTTGTAAAATGTAATAGACATGTATATATATAAAATTCAACAATTTTAGTTATGCATATTTGGTGTGATTTCGTGCGATTACTTTATTTGCATTTGGTTGTATTTATTCGTACTAATAACTTATCTATATATTGTTAGTTACCAGATGGAACACGCTGTGAATGAACCAGTTAATGAAGTTAACCAATCGGAAAACAATAATGAGGATTACTTCTTAAATCGACAAGATATAGAAAACATCGTCGCTCAGGGAATAGCTAACGCTATTCTGGCAATCATCGTTGCAGTTAAAAGTCCTTTTGAGCCTTCACAAGCTCACCCCAGTAAACGCACGCGCGACGATAATTTCAGTAATAGTGTTAACGGAGGAGGCAATGACGACAACTTGATTCAGGCCCCAATAATCAAAAGAATGAAAGCTGCAACACCTGGTTGCACTTACAAGGAATTTCTTGCCTGTAAACCAGCTGAATTTGCAGGCAATGAAGGGGCGACAGCCGCACTGCGTTGGTTAGAGAAAACTGAAGCAGTAATTAAAATAAGTAAATGCGCGGAGGAAGACAAAGTTATGTATGCTTCTCACCTTTTTAAGGAAGAGGCATTAGAGTGGTGGAATACGGTATTACAAGCCAAGGGAAGTGACTTGGCTTATGCTATGAATTGGGAAGAATTTAGACCATTGGTGGAAAGAAAATTTTGTCCCGAATATGAGAAGGAACAAATGGCAAACAAGTTCCTGAGCCACCGAATGGTGGATGTTAACTATCGAGGTTATACTTCGAAATTTTTCGAGTATGCCAGAATTGTTCCAACTCTGGCTTCGCCAGAGCCCGTGCTTATTTCTCGCTATATTTGGGGTTTGATTAGTGAGATCCGTGATATCGTCAAAGCCGCGAGACCCTGCACAATTGACGATGCGGTGGAGTTAGCCAATACCTTGACCGATGGACTGGTACGCACGCGAGAAGAAAACAAAAAGGACTTGGCTCAGAAAATTTCCCAAGGATTCCAAAAAGGTAATGCTAGTAACAACTTCAGGAAAAGAGGACTAGGCAATCCTCCACTGTTCCATTTTGCAATACCTGTAAAAGGAAGCATTTTGGAAAATGCAAAGGGTATTGCAATTTCTACAAAATTCCAGGGCATCAAGAAGAAGATTGTAGGAGGAAGAAATCAACAATCTGCTTCAACTGTAGAGAAGCTGGACACTTTAGACCAGACTGCCCTAAACTGGTCAAATCAGCTGACAACAACGCTAAACCTGCAGAAGGAACTACCAAGAAGAATGCAAGAGCCTTCCAGTTGACAACACAAGAAGCAGATCTGATTCTGGATGTGATAGCGGGTACGTTTCTAGTTCACAATGTTTATGCGAAAGTATTATTTGACTCTGGTGCAAACCAAAGTTTTATAAATACTTCGTTCTGCCAAGCTCTTAAGTTACCTTTAACCAAACTTAGACAGATTTATACGGTAGAAACAGCCGACGGTAACTCTGTTAGCATAGATCGAGTCTTGCAGGAAGGTAAAATAGAACTTTCAGGCCATAAATTTTCTGCAAACCTGTTACCCATGAACTTAGCAGGATTCGATGTTGTGTTAGGAATGGATTGGTGTTGATGCATTTATTGTCTATCGCCTTCGTCAATCCGAGTCGTAGTGAGAAGCCGGAAGAAATCAAGCGCATAATGTCATATTTAGTTAGAAATGGCAAGGTGGCAAACTTGTAATTAATGAGAACTTTCATTAAGTTGCCTTGACCATATAAATAGGAGGTTATGTCATGATTTTAGTAAGATTTTTGAAAAAGTTAGTAGAAGACTTTCTAGAGAGAGAAAGTCTAGAGAGAGAAAGTGGTGTAATCGTGATTCTTGTATCGTTCAAGTCGTATTTCTCAATGGAATCACGTTAGTAGTACGATATTGTGTGTTCGGTCACGTACGTTCACGGATTCCGCACGTGAAACGTTCGTTACGCAATCGAACGGCATCAAAACCGGTCCTACAATTGGTATCAGAGCTAGGAGCTCGATTGCTTGATCAAACACATCGTTCTCGTACAGATTTCAGCGATTTCAGAGGTAAATCAGATCCGATTTCATCGATTTCTTCATCTTCTACCTATTTTTCACGATTTTTTCTGAAAAACGTCAAATTGAACGGGTTTTCATGGTCCAAATCGTCTGATTTTTGGATATGTTGTGCGTATAGACCTAATCTAAAACCCTACCGAGTTTCAGATCGAAATTCCAAGTAGTTTAGGAGAAATCGCAGTTTTTCGGGTCGAATTCGGGTCGAATTCGCGTCATACGATCAGATCAGACATGGTTCGCTCATTTGGTCAAACCATACAGGTCCGCTCGTGAGGTATCAAACAGGTTCGCTCATGTGACGTTACACAGGTTCGCTTATTGTGTATCTAGCAGGTTCGCTCATAATTACATATGTGGTTCGCTTATTCAAACAACTTATTGGTCCGCTTTTTTGACTTTATGGTTCGCTCCATGTGACATATTGTGGTCCGCTCAAAAGGTTTGGTTTTAGTTCGCTTATATGTCATCTTCTTCACGTGATTGACAGGTTGTTAGCAGGAAAATTGCAAGCCCATGTTACACTGTCCTATGAGGCCCAATCTGTGATCATTGAAAATTGTAGTCATTGTTTGCATGTGAGACACATTATGCCGTCCACTTGCATTAAAAACCGATTTGTTGACTAAGTGCCGGCCGCCCCACTACACACTTAAAGGGTCCAATCAGGTTGTGGTGTTAAACATTGTCGGTTGATTTTTTGTTCCACGAGAAGTCACAAGTCGTTTCAGTCAAAAAGTGTTATAAATAATCAACTTGCACCGCCCACAAGACCCAATTGTTGTTACTGTTGCCGCCCAATTAAATGAAATAGAGTCAACCAAAGTTTACAAAATATTAAAATAAAAAAAAACCACATTAGAAAAGGTTGCACCATCCAATTAGAAAAAGTTGTTTGTTTGCAAGAAAAAGTTGTCAGATTGTTGTTTATGTTTGTTGTTACACCGCCTCATTTGAAAAGTAGGCCCAATCATGTGAACTCTGAATTATGTCGACCCAATAGAATTCAAGTGTGCATGTGATTTGTAGATTTTGTTAACCACTTGTAACTATAAGTGTTGTCGACTAAGTGGTTTTTAAGGACCAATCAGTGTTGCTGGCCCATGTGCGGCCCATGAGTTGTTGTCGACTAATATTTGTGTGGCCAAATTTTTGATCAGTTTAGTGAAATTGGAGGTGCCACTCACAATAATCATAATCATTGATTAGTTGTTCAATAGCCCAATAAACGTGTTATATCATAATCAGACGTGTTAAAAGCATCGGCTTTTTGGAGGATCATTCATTGTTTGAGTGTATAGTGCACTGTCATTGATCAAAGGGGCCCAGTTCATCCTAAGCTCATATCTCGTGAATTTTTTTCCGGACGTATTCATTTATTGATCTCACGTCATCAACATTGAAGCGAATCAACGAATCTTCAACAACGAGTCTTAGATTGATTTCACACATTCACTTTTACGCATTCAGTTTGTTTAAAATTGATAGTGTGTTTGATTGCTTGTTTGCAGGAAATCCAAGGTGATTTGTCAAGAATAGGATCCTCGCCCGAGAGAATCCTCACTTGATTTGTTATTTCCTAATCTTTGATATTCATTCGAATAGTCGTTTGTTTGTCCGAATTTCATTATCGTTTGGAAAACTCGTTATTGTGAATCTTTTGATACCGGAGATGAATTCTGAAATGTATATTGCACTGAATAAGTTCAATAATTTTTCAGGTATCGATGGAGAATCGATTGAAGAATTGATCAAAAGATATGTCGAGTTGTATTGGGAGATGGTGAGATTGAAGATAAACAAGACCAATGAGGAATTGGTTAACAAGTTAGCAAATGTGTTACCGAGCAATGGGTGGAAAACGTATTTGTCAGATTTGAGGAAGATATACTTAGACGTGAATTTGAGCGTGTTTATCGAAAAGATTAAAGAGCGAGAACATGAACTTCAAAAGATTAATAATGCGGAAGCAGCTGATGAAACAAAATTCAAATCTGAGGAAAATGTTCAAGAGGTAGAGGAACAGGTCAAAGAAATTTCAGCTAACAAGGAGGAAAAGAAAGCTGAAGCTGTAAATATGACCGAGAAGTGCTCAAACTGTGAAAATCTAAAATCAGAAAATGCCAAACTCTTGAGAGTTTTAGAGAGTTTGACATTAGAAAACAAAAATCTTAAATATTCAGAAAATGTTTTGAAAAATCAAATAAAAAATTTAGAAAATGAAAAAGTAAAAACTGACAAAGATTTTCAAAGTCAAATAAAGATTCTTGAAGATGGGAAGAATGTGTTTAGTAAAAATAACATCGAAAAGAAAAAAATGATAAATTCTCATCTTCAGAAGATTATCCAACTTGAAAAAGAAGGAGAACAAGCTCGGAAGAAAATCAACGAGCTTGAAAATAAATTGAAAGGTTTTGTGACTTCTTCAGCGTATGTGAAGAAGAATGTACAAAACCGATCAATTCAACTCCAATAAGTGACGATGTCACAAACTTTGACAATGTCAAAGTTGAAGATTGTGATGAGAAATCTGATGATGAAAATAAAAAATTTGAAAAACAAAAATTGTTTTTAGAATTAAAAGAAAAATTCAAAAATACTGTTTTGCAATCTACTAAAATAGGTGAATGCTCAAAGCAGAAACCCTTTTAAGAAGAGTGTAGAACAAAAACAAAAAGGTAAAAATTTGAAAATTGTTCAAAAAGACAATAAAAGTTCATCAGATCGATCATCCAATCGCAATCAAAAATCACAAAAATTGAAAAACGAAAACTCAAAAATTGTTGGTAATAAGTGGTGCAGGTTTGACCACAGTGCTCAAAAGCCATATCCAACAATCAAGAAGAGGAAAGAGTATCACCAAGCCAAACAGTGCTTTGATCTGAGTGTTTGGACTGAAAATGGTGATTGGTATGATAACAGGATGTGCTACAGATGTGGATATCAAGGACACATTGCTGTTAACTGCCAAAGACAAAGATTTGAGACGAGGAGATGCTATAATTGTCAAATCAAAGGTCACATTGCAAGAGATTGCCCAAGGAGATCAAATGAAAGATTGAGGGTTAATTCTCAGAAATCAGCAAAGAAACCAGTCACTGTCAAGCCCAAGAAACTGAAAGTTTCAGAACAGAATGTCAAAGAACAGAAGGTCCAAGAACCTAAAGTTCAAGAAAAGAAAGTGAAGCTTTCTCAAGGGCAAAAAGACAAACTGCGAAAGAAGAGGAAGAAAGCCAGAGAATATCTGGAGAAGATTTTGTCCTCGGGTTCACCCGACAGATCGAACAAGAGTGCTGATGAATCAACTCCATCGTCTGCAAAGCCAAGCAAGATGAATTCATCAGATGCAAATCTTAGGATAAAAGAGGAGATAAAGAAGAAGGTAACAGTTTGTGGCAATGAATCTGTTTCTTCGGAAACAAAGGAGCCACCTGTCGACGATGAATCTGACATGTCGAAGTCAGACAAGCCACCTTCCGGCGACGAATCTGACTCATTAAAGTCAGACAAGCCACATTCAGGCGATGATTCTGATTCGTCAAAATCAGAGGAGCCACAAGTTGAGCTCAAAAGTGAAAATTCAGTTCCGCCAATGGATGACACAAACTTTCCACCATTGCAAACTGAAAATTTTAAACAAAAAGTTGGTAAAGTGAAAATTTCGAACTATTCTGAAAAAAAGAATTCAATGTCGAAAAGGCTTTTAATAACAAAGTGAAAAATATTTTTGGAAAAATGGTTGAGGGAAAGGTAAAAGGGGTAAAAGAATTTTATGAAGCAAAAAGTAATGATCAAACCCCGAGTGAAATTGAAAAGGTCACACCCAAGGCTGGTCAGGCTTGGGTGCCTGCATTAGTTGCTTAAAAACCTGACTTGCCGGAGTTCCCAGGTTGGTAAGCGTGGAACATGAATCGGCACATTTCTTGAGAAATTCACTTCGGTGATATTTCGAATTTCAAAAGATAAATCAGGGACATTAAGTTGTACTTGATTCATCTTTCCTATAAGTGGTAATTTGTAAAACAATGTGATGAAACCCCGAGTTTATGAAATGACACACAAAACTAATTTTCCGGAAAAACCATGTTGATTAAAACAAACTTAAGTGTTTTGAAATCATAATGGGAAAATAGTTTGTTGTGAGGGGGAGTTCTGATTGTTTACGCCAAAGTGGATGGAGAATTGAAGTGATTCTCATAAAGTTATCAAGTTTGTACAGTTTGTTTCAAATTTTCCAGAAAATCAAAATTGAAACATATTTTGATTTTAGGGGGAGAAAATTTTTAAAAAATTAGAAAATTTGAAAATGTCAAAAACAATAAAAATTTAAAAATGAGTTTTGTTGTGAAAAAGAGGAAATGATTGTAAATCAGTGGACTATCACAGCACGCTAAAGAAATGTAATGTCAAATGTAATAAACGGTCTCACTGATGATGTGACGATAGGTTTTTGTACATTTAGTAGATTTATTCGGGATATAAACCTAAAATTTCAAACTTGTGAAATTCGTGGGGAACACTACTTGGATATATAGGTAACCCCTGAAATCTCGTTTGAAAGGTCTCGTATTCTGATATACTAGGTGTTTATACTCTATGATGTCTAGGGTATTATTCCGGGACTTCTGCTGAACGGTAGTTCTGACCTAGTCCTTGGCTAATACTTTCCGCAAAATGCTTGAAACATAGCATAAAGCCCTCAGCTGATTAGACAATAAAATTGATAATCATCTGTTGTAGCTGAAAAGATCCTCTAAAGGGGACACACTGCTAAGTCGAAGCTGATATCTCTCTGCTGAACGGAAGTTCTGACCTGAGATCCCTCAGTTCTCGCATTTAACCCCTAATTTATGTACAGATATCATTGTAGTATTCTTGCCTGTAAGACTGAATATTGGGATTCTGGATACGGGAGTATATTCAAGAGGTGGGACACATGAATCGAACTAAGTTCATAAAACACTTAAATAGTATCCTGAATAGATTGAAAATTGTATGAAAATTTAAGAGGACAACTATATCGTCAATCAACGTGAATCGTTTAGAACTTAAAATGTCTAAAAGCTTAACGGTGTGTGTGTGATGTGTCTCAAAAACTGATATGATCCTCTTACACAAACTCACAAAAATATGTTTGTACATATTTCATTTCTGCATTTAAATTTCTGCTATTGCATTTATGTTTCATAAAATCCAAAAAGATTTTCGACAACTGATGGTGAAAAGCTGACATTCAAAATCTCAAAGGCTAAATATGATGAACAGACAGGTTGGTTAAATGGTTTGAAATGTTTAAGATGATTCATTAAGTTGAATCAGAATTTGGAATGTTTCGAATTTTTGATCATTTTTAAATGTGAAAATTCTCAAATGTTAAGTTGATTCATTAAGTTGAATCACAACATTGTTGGTTTGTAATAGAGAGATTGAGATGTGCAGGTTTTTGATTTGTTGATTCGGAAAGCCAGGTGTCGATCCCAAAAGCACGGAAGCTTGACGAAAGGGGGAGCCTGAAGAAAAAGAGCAACGGAAGCTGAAGACAGATCCACCGGGATTCTGTTCGAGCTAGAGTAGTTGAAGACTCTCACTAAAGATTCCGTCAACATCCAAGGGGGAGTTTGTTAGTGCAGTTGTCTGTCGACTACATCTTTGTTTGAGTTTTAGAGAGAGAGAAAGACAAGTCGCTACGAGTTTCACTACGAGATTGACTACGGCAATATCCAAGGGGGAGATTGTTGATGCATTTATTGTCTATCGCCTTCGTCAATCCGAGTCGTAGTGAGAAGCCGAAAGAAATCAAGCGCATAATGTCATATTTAGTTAGAAATGGCAAGGTGGCAAACTTGTAATTAATGAGAACTTTCATTAAGTTGCCTTGACCATATAAATAGGAGGTTATGTCATGATTTTAGTAAGATTTTTGAAAAAGTTAGTAGAAGACTTTCTAGAGAGAGAAAGTCTAGAGAGAGAAAGTGGTGTAATCGTGATTCTTGTATCGTTCAAGTCGTATTTCTCAATGGAATCACGTTAGTAGTACGATATTGTGTGTTCGGTCACGTACGTTCACGGATTCCGCACGTGAAACGTTCGTTACGCAATCGAACGGCATCAAAACCGGTCCTACAATTGGTTAGTAGCCAATCATGCTCATATTCTTTGTGATAAGAATTCCATAGAAATTCATACACCCATAGGAGAAATAATTATGGTTGCAGGGGATAAGCCACGAAAGCCAATGAAATTCATTTCAGTCATGAAAGTGGCCAATTATTCAAGAAAGCAGGGAATAGCATATATGGTTTCGGTAGTTGTTAATACCAAAAGTAAAGAACTTAAGGACATTCCAGTAGTATTAGAATACTCAGATGTATTCCCAGAAGAACTACCTGGATTACCACCCGATAAGGAAGTAGAATTTAGAATTCATCTAATTCCTGGAACTACACCGATAGCCAAGGCACCTTATCGGTTAGCACCCACCGATATGTTAGAATTAAAAAGGCAGTTAGATGAATTATTAAGCAAAGGGTTTATACAACCTAGTTCATCCCCCTAGGGAGCACCAGTGTTGTTTGTGAAAAAGAAAGATGGTTCGATGCGAATGTGTATCGATTATAGGGAATTGAATAAAGTTACAATTAAGAATCGATACCCATTACCTAGGATTGATGATCTTTTTGATCAGCTTCAGGGAGCTAGATATTTCTCTAGGATAGATTTACGCTCCGGATACCATCAATTGAAGGTACAAGAAGAAGACATACCTAAAACCGCTTTCAGAACTAGGTATGGGCATTACGAGTTTACGGTTATGCCCTTCGGATTAACAAATGCTCCTGCAGCATTTATGGATATGATGAATAGGATCTATAAATCGTATTTGGATAAATTTGTAATTGTCTTCATCGACAACATACTTATTTATTCCAAAAGCCAGAACGAGCACTGTGAACATCTACATGCACTCTTAACTTTGTTAAGAAAAGAAAAGCTTTACGCTAAATTCTCCAAATGTGAATTTTGGCTCCAGGAGGTGCAATTTTTAGGGCACATGGTGAATCACGAAGGTATTCACGTGGATCCCTCCAAAATAGAAGCAATCACCAAATGGAAGGTTCCGCAATCAGCTATGGAAGTTAGAAGTTTTCTAGGATTGGCCGGATACTATAGGTGGTTCATTAAGGATTTTTCTAAGATAGCTGTACCATTAACTAAGCTAACCTGTAAAGCAGTAAAGTTTGAGTGGGGACCTAGGCAAGAAGAGGCTTTTAAGATTTTAAAGAAAAGGTTAACAAATGCCCCAACTCTTGCCTTACCGGAAAGAACATAAGATTTTGAAGTTTACTGTGATGCTTCTAAATTAGGATTAGGATGTGTGCTAATGCAACGCAAAAAAGGTAATTGCGTATGCGTCAAGGCAATTGAAGAAGCACGAGGAAAACTATACGACTCATGACTTAGAATTAGGATCAATAATTTTTGCCCTTAAAATTTGGAGACATTATCTGTATGGAAGTAAGTTTACTGTTTATACAGATCATAAGAGTTTAAGGTACATATTTGGGCAAAAAGAATTGAACATGAGGCAAAGAAGATGGCTGCAAATTCTAAGTGACTACGATTGTGATATTCAATATCACGAAGGGAAAGCAAATGTAGTTGCAGATGCTCTAAGTCGTAAGTATCATGAAAAGCAAAAGCGAGTTCGTGCTCTAAGATTAAATCTTCAAGTAGATTTAATGGAACAATTGAAGAATGTTCAGGAAACAGCAATCAAGGATGATACTGAAGGAATGAAAGGAAGTATAAAGGAATTAGAACAAGGAACTGATGGAATTTGGAGATTCCACAAGAAAAGGATTTGGGTACCTAAGCAAGGAAACTTAAGAAATAAAATTTTAGAAGAAGCCCATAAATCTAGGTATACCATGCATCCGGGAAATAATAAGATGTACCAAGATTTAAGAAATAACTTCTGGTGGATAGGAATGAAAAAGGACATAGCTAGTTATGTATCTAAGTGTCTAACTTGTTCGCAAGTTAAGGCAGAACACTAGAAACCTTCAGGGTTACTCCAACAATTAGAAATGTCTGTTTGGAAATGGGAACTAATAACTATGGATTTCGTTACTAAGTTGCCCAAGACCAGAAAAGGTAACGACACGATTTGGGTGATTGTGGATCGATTAACCAAATCAGCTCATTTCCTACCCATAAAGGAAACCTTTAGCATGGAGAGATTAGCCAAGCTATACGTAGACGAAGTAGTATCCTTACATGGAGTTCCACTCTCCATTGTATCGGATAGGGGTAGTCGTTTCACTTCACATTTCTGGACGAGTTTTCAAGAGGCACTGGGGACCCGATTGAATTTAAGTACCGCCTACCATCCCCAAACGGACGGACAAAGTGAAGGACGATCCAAACCTTGGAAGACATGCTCAGGGCATGTGTGATAGATTTTGGTGGAAACTGGGATAACCACCTACCCTTAATTGAATTCTCCTATAACAATAGTTATCATGCAAGCATTGAAGCTGCCCCGTTCGAAGCACTGTATGGACGCAAGTGTAGAACTCCAGTTTGCTGGGCAGAAATAGGAGAAAGCCAATTATCAGGTCCTGAGATTGTGTAAGAAACCACTGACAAGATAACTCAAATCAAGGAAAGACTAAAGACGGCTAGAGATCGCCAGAAAAGTTATGCAGACAACCGACGTAAGCCGCTAGAGTTTCAATTCGGAGACAAGGTACTCTTGAAAGTTTCTCCTTAGAAAGGAGTAGTTCGGTTTGGTAAGAAAGGAAAGCTGAGTCCAAGGTACACAGGAACATTAGTAATTCAGCGTATAGGACCAGTTGCCTATCGTTTACAACTACCAGGAGAGTTAGCCGGGGTACATGACGTATTCCATGTATCCAACCTCAAGAAATGTTTATCTGACGAATCCCTGGTAGTCCCTCTTCAAGACGTACAAGTGAATGAAAAGATGAAGTTTGTTGAAAAACCATTCAAATAGAAAACAAAAAGATCAAGTTTCTCAAACACAAAAGACTGGTACTAGTCAAAGTCAAATGGGATTCAAAAAGAGGACCTGAATACACCTGGGAGCTGGAATCGGAAATGAAACGAAAGTACCCTCACTTATTTCAGTAAATCTCGAGGACGAGATTTTATTAAGGTGGGGAGGATGTAACAACTCTCCTTCAAACTACTATTTCTTATTTTATTTTGTCCAATAGGAAACCCTAATTGAGACCCACAAGTAGTATTGCATGACCCCTAAAATTTTCAGAACAATCAGAACTAGGATCAGGGCCCCTAAAACTCAGGGGGGATAAACCCTAATTGATATTATCTAAACAGTTTTCGTTAGAATTCAAATTTGAACGAACCGTCGACTCACCCAAGCTACTGAGACACGGGGCTACCCTATGATAGGGGGTACCCCTCGCGCCATGCGAGTGAGCTGTTTTTCCAGTATATATAGAGGGGTGTGGCACTTGAAGTTTGGCGTTGGTTCGACGTTAAAACTCGTTTCGTACACTGAGATAGCTTCTGGTTACTCCAAAAACACACACGGCACAAAACGCTGCCGCGGCAACAGTGTAATAACTCGATCGCTGCTACGATTAAATGTCCGATCGATTGAAACTATCCGATGGATGTTTAAGTGCTGCCCACATTAGGGCTATACCTTGTCATTCGTCGTGAATTCGATGGATGTTAAGTGTTGCACTTTGTCATTCGTTGTGAGGGTTTTAATCTCGCGAGTTATTGTAAATGCGGTATTAGTTACTAACCTAGTTCGTGTGCATTATTGTTTAAATTAGGTTATCAGGCTTATCAGTAGGCTAAACTCTGCCCGTTTAAACTTGCAAGGTGAGTCATTCTCTTTTTATTAAAGTTGTTTTACAATACCTCAAACTATTTTCAAAGTTATAATTACAGGGATTAAGTCGTGGTTATCTTGAATCACTGGAAAGTGGGGTATTGTGCATATTACTAATCTCTCACGGTTAGGTTCATCAACCTAACAGTGATCATCATCACTACTTGGGTGAAAGGACCCAACAGTGGTATGACCATCGTCACCAGGGTGTGACACGGCGCCAGATAAAAATAAGATAGAAGCCACTGTAATTGCTTTTATGCTGTAATTAATAGCTATGTGTCGTTTTATCAAATTTGAATGACCCACCAGTATTTCCCCCCTGATAAAAATCTTTTTAAAACATGTTTCAGGTGACCTACTGTGAATCAAGGAAAAGTGCTACGGAGCACTCAGTGGCTCAGTTAAATAAATAAACATGTTTTGTAAACCAGGGAATTTCCTCGTGAAATTCCTCTATTGTAAATTACGGGGTTCGTCCCAAGTTATGAAATAAAATAATCGGGCATTTTCAAGTTTAAAGATCCTGTTAAAACTTCTGCTGCCAAATCAAATAATAAATACCACGGGTTCTGTCCCGCGGCTCCTGGACCGGGTAAAACCGGGACGGGGGCCGTGACAATAATTGCGATTCGGAGAAAAGTAGAAGGGTCCTAAGATAAATTAAGGAAACCATAACTTTGTTATCTTAACTCGCGTTTATTTCGTTTTGTTAATTATTATTATTATTTTTTTTTTGCACTTTACCAAGTGTAGCACATTGGTATTTTAAATTGTTCATATACAAAAGCAACTTAGTTTATTTAGAAAATATTTTGGTTAAACTTTAGGGAAAACATTTTTGGCCAAAAGTAGCACATTTACAATATATATTTATTATATTTTATTATTATTTTATAAAACAAATTTTGAGATCAGAAAAATTTTATCGTCACCATGTGCCCTCGACTCGAATTGGTTAGGGTTGTGACGTTCAACTCATATTAGACGACTCGTTAAGGTTTTAAACGTATTACCATAAATCACATCATTACACTTGTGTTCGAAATTTCAAAACATTCTTTATTTGATTTAATTAGTTCAAAGAAACTCAAAACATTTCACTCAGAGTAGACTCATCGCATAAAAACGTTGTCGTGCTGCTGACCACATCCTGGTTGTCTTGGAACTTGATGAGTGCTCGTTCACGTGCCTCCTAGTTATCGTGGTTCTCTGGACTGGCTTGAATGGCCCGATCGTAAGGAACGAGTTGGGTGTCATACGGTGCGTCCGATTGATCCATTAATGGAGTGTCTGGTTGGACACACGGTTGGATCATAAGGTGGGTGTTGGTTTCACAAATGGGGGAGTCACGGATTTGTGAAATCATGGGACTTAGGGAAAATCCCATAATTTAAGAATACAAATCACATGAAATATTATGAAGTATCAAAGGGTAACAAAAATCTAACCCGATGACAAAATACAAAATGATAGGGTGATTTGCTTAAAGAAAAAGAAAATTTATTAGAATCTCATGGAATATTATAGATTTATTCCGATGGTTTATATACAAAAGGATATAATAACCACATAGAATATGATAAGTAATAAAACTTATGATAAAATAATATTTCATCATAAAATATTGAAAATCATAGGTTTGGCACATCATAGGGTTTAGTATGACTTCCGTGCGTCACTTTCGTAATTACGTGTGCACCCGCAATTACCGAGCTTTCGCATGGTACTCATATGTCTACCCATTGATGTACAGCTTAACCCGAAGAAAATCATAAATCAATAAATGAAATAAATTTTGGGGTGTTGTAAAACGATGTTTAGGATAGCATCCATGAATTAACACGGACATGTTTGACATATCAAAGTGTTGTTAGTTCACGTGACGTTTGGTGTGACGTGCTTTGGCCTAATAGGTATCGGTACTCTCATCGATAGTCCCCAGGTAGGCAAATTGGTCCATTAATTGGATTTATACGAATGCCAGCCAAGACAGGACATCCCGATTACCGGTACGTAACCCTTCCGGTTAATACATGTCCGTCGCAAGAACTCACTTTGACGACAGTGAAACTCAATTGAAATTTGAAACTAAAAAACGAAATGAAATCAAACTCATGAATAATTGA